>NW_023494664.1:0-28707 GCF_013368585.1 Megalops cyprinoides | reverse complement strand
ACAGAGTTTTTGGGCTTGGAGAGGGTGAAAATTGTGTTTCTGACAGTCTACTGAAATCTGAATGCTGAGTATTGTTCAAAGCTGAGAACAGTGTTTTTGGGCTCTGAGTGACTCCAAAAACCTTTCCAGGCATTCTCCTTTAAATTGAATGCTGAGCGATGTTGAAAACGTGGGAATCGTGTTTTTGCGCTCTGAAAGTGTTGAAAACCGTGTTTCTGGCAATATAGTTGAAACTGCACGTTGAATGATGTTAAAACCCGGGAATCGCGTTTTTGCGCTCTGAAAGTGTCGAAAACAGGGTTTCTCGCAATATCATTGAAACTGCACGCTGAATGATGTTAAAACCCGGGAATCGCGTTTTTGCGTTGTGAAAGTGTAGAAAACGGCGTTTCTGATGCACTTCTGGAAAATGAATGCTGTGTGTTGTTCAAAGCTGGGAACAGAGTTTTTGGGCTTGGAGAGTGTGAAAATTTTATTTCTGGCAGTCTACTGAAATCTGAATGCTGAGTGTTGTTCAAAGCTGAGAACAGAGTTTTTGGGCTCTGAGTGACTCCAAAAACCTTTTCAGGCATTCTCCTTTAAATTGAATGCTGAGCGATGTTGAAAACGTGGGAATCGTGTTTTTGCGCTCTGAAAGTGTTGAAAACCGTGTTTCTGGCAATATAGTTGAAATTGCACGTTGAATGATGTTAACACCCAGGAATCGCGTTTTTGCGCTCTGAAAGTGTCGAAAACAGCTTTTCTGATGCACTTCTGGAAAATGAGTGCTGTGTGTTGTTCAAAGCTGGGAACAGAGTTTTTGGGCTTGGAGAGGGTGAAAATTGTGTTTCTGACAGTCTACTGAAATCTGAATGCTGAGTATTGTTCAAAGCTGAGAACAGAGTTTTTGGGCTCTGAGTGACTCCAAAAACCTTTCCAGGCATTCTCCTTTAAATTGAATGCTGAGCGATGTTGAAAACGTGGGAATCGTGTTTTTGCACTCTGAAAGTGTTGAAAACTGTGTTTCTGGCAATATAGTTGAAACTGCACGCTGAATGATGTTAAAACCGGGAATCGCGTTTTTTCGTTGTGAAAGTGTCGAAAACTGCGTTTCTGATGCACTTCTGGAAAATGAATGCTGTGTGTTGTTCAAAGCTGGGAACAGAGTTTTTGGGCTTGGAGAGTGTGAAAATTGTGTTTCTGACAGTCTACTGAAATCTGAATGCTGAGCGATGTTGAAAACGTGGGAATCGTGTTTTTGCGCTCTGAAAGTGTCGAAAACAGCTTTTCTGATGCACTTCTGGAAAATGAGTGCTGTGTGTTGTTCAAAGCTGGGAACAGAGTTTTTGGGCTTGGAGAGGGTGAAAATTGTGTTTCTGACAGTCTACTGAAATCTGAATGCTGAGTATTGTTCAAAGCTGAGAACAGAGTTTTAGGGCTCTGAGTGACTCCAAAAACCTTTCCAGGCATTCTCCTTTAAATTGAATGCTGAGCGATGTTGAAAACGTGGGAATCGTGTTTTTTGCGCTCTGAAAGTGTTGAAAACCGTGTTTCTGGCAATATAGTTGAAACTGCACGTTGAATGATGTTAAAACCCAGGAATCGCGTTTTTGCGCTCTGAAAGTGTCGAAAACAGCTTTTTTGATGCACTTCTGGAAAATGAGTGCTGTGTGTTGTTCAAAGCTGGGAACAGAGTTTTTGGGCTTGGAGAGGGTGAAAATTGTGTTTCTGACAGTTTACTGAAATCTGAATGCTGAGTATTGTTCAAAGCTGAGAACAGTGTTTTTGGGCTCTGAGTGACTCCAAAAACCTTTCCAGGCATTCTCCTTTAAATTGAATGCTGAGCGATGTTGAAAACGTGGGAATCGTGTTTTTGCGCTCTGAAAGTGTTGAAAACCGTGTTTCTGGCAATATAGTTGAAACTGCACGTTGAATGATGTTAAAACCCGGGAATCGCGTTTTTGCGCTCTGAAAGTGTCGAAAACAGGGTTTCTCGCAATATCATTGAAACTGCACGCTGAATGATGTTAAAACCCGGGAATCGCGTTTTTGCGTTGTGAAAGTGTAGAAAACGGCGTTTCTGATGCACTTCTGGAAAATGAATGCTGTGTGTTGTTCAAAGCTGGGAACAGAGTTTTTGGGCTTGGAGAGTGTGAAAATTTTATTTCTGGCAGTCTACTGAAATCTGAATGCTGAGTGTTGTTCAAAGCTGAGAACAGAGTTTTTGGGCTCTGAGTGACTCCAAAAACCTTTTCAGGCATTCTCCTTTAAATTGAATGCTGAGCGATGTTGAAAACGTGGGAATCGTGTTTTTGCGCTCTGAAAGTGTTGAAAACCGTGTTTCTGGCAATATAGTTGAAATTGCACGTTGAATGATGTTAACACCCAGGAATCGCGTTTTTGCGCTCTGAAAGTGTCGAAAACAGCTTTTCTGATGCACTTCTGGAAAATGAGTGCTGTGTGTTGTTCAAAGCTGGGAACAGAGTTTTTGGGCTTGGAGAGTGTGAAAATTGTGTTTCTGACAGTCTACTGAAATCTGAATGCTGAGTATTGTTCAAAGCTGAGAACAGAGTTTTTGGGCTCTGAGTGACTCCAAAAACCTTTCCAGGCATTCTCCTTTAAATTGAATGCTGAGCGATGTTGAAAACGTGAGAATCGTGTTTTTGCGCTCTGAAAGTGTTGAAAACTGTGTTTCTGGCAATATAGTTGAAACTGCACGCTGAATGATGTTAAAACCCGGGAATCGCGTTTTTTCGTTGTGAAAGTGTCGAAAACTGCGTTTCTGATGCACTTCTGGAAAATGAATGCTGTGTGTTGTTCAAAGCTGGGAACAGAGTTTTTGGCCTTGGAGAGTGTGAAAATTGTGTTTCTGACAGTCTACTGAAATCTGAATGCTGAGCGATGTTGAAAACGTGGGAATCGTGTTTTTGCGCTCTGAAAGTGTTGAAAACCGTGTTTCTGGCAATATAGTTGAAATTGCACGTTGAATGATGTTAACACCCAGGAATCGCGTTTTTGCGCTCTGAAAGTGTCGAAAACAGCTTTTCTGATGCACTTCTGGAAAATGAGTGCTGTGTGTTGTTCAAAGCTGGGAACAGAGTTTTTGGGCTTGGAGAGGGTGAAAATTGTGTTTCTGACAGTCTACTGAAATCTGAATGCTGAGTATTGTTCAAAGCTGAGAACAGAGTTTTTGGGCTCTGAGTGACTCCAAAAACCTTTCCAGGCATTCTCCTTTAAATTGAATGCTGAGCGATGTTGAAAACGTGAGAATCGTGTTTTTGCGCTCTGAAAGTGTTGAAAACTGTGTTTCTGGCAATATAGTTGAAACTGCACGCTGAATGATGTTAAAACCCGGGAATCGCGTTTTTTCGTTGTGAAAGTGTCGAAAACTGCGTTTCTGATGCACTTCTGGAAAATGAATGCTGTGTGTTGTTCAAAGCTGGGAACAGAGTTTTTGGCCTTGGAGAGTGTGAAAATTGTGTTTCTGACAGTCTACTGAAATCTGAATGCTGAGCGATGTTGAAAACGTGGGAATCGTGTTTTTGCGCTCTGAAAGTGTCGAAAACAGCTTTTCTGATGCACTTCTGGAAAATGAGTGCAGTGTGTTGTTCAAAGCTGGGAACAGATGTTTTGGGCTTGGAGAGGGTGAAAATTGTGTTTCTGACAGTCTACTGAAATCTGAATGCTGAGTATTGTTCAAAGCTGAGAACAGAGTTTTTGGGCTCTGAGTGACTCCAAAAACCTTTCCAGGCATTCTCCTTTAAATTGAATGCTGAGCGATGTTGAAATCGTGGGAATCGTGTTTTTGCACTCTGAAAGTGTTGAAAACTGTGTTTCTGGCAATATAGTTGAAACTGCACGCTGAATGATGTTAAAACCGGGAATCGCGTTTTTTCGTTGTGAAAGTGTCGAAAACTGCGTTTCTGATGCACTTCTGGAAAATGAATGCTGTGTGTTGTTCAAAGCTGGGAACAGAGTTTTTGGGCTTGGAGAGGGTGAAAATTGTGTTTCTGACAGTCTACTGAAATCTTAATGCTGAGTATTGTTCAAAGCTGAGAGGAATCGCGTTTTTGCGCTCTGAAAGTGTCGAAAACAGCTTTTCTGATGCACTTCTGGAAAATGAGTGCTGTGTGTTGTTCAAAGCTGGGAACAGAGTTTTTGGGCTTGGAGAGGGTGAAAATTGTGTTTCTGACAGTCTACTGAAATCTGAATGCTGAGTATTGTTCAAAGCCCAAAACAGAGTTTTTGGGCTCTGAGTGACTCCAAAAACCTTTCCAGGCATTCTCCTTTAAATTGAATGCTGAGCGATGTTGAACACGTGGGAATCGTGTTTTTGCGCTCTGAAAGTGTTGAAAACTGTGTTTCTGGCAATATAGTTGAAACTGCACGCTGAATGATGTTAAAACCCAGGAATCGCGTTTTTGCGCTCTGAAAGTGTCGAAAACAGCTTTTCTGATGCACTTCTGGAAAATGAGTGCTGTGTGTTGTTCAAAGCTGGGAACAGAGTTTTTGGGCTTGGAGAGGGTGAAAATTGTGTTTCTGACAGTCTACTGAAATCTGAATGCTGAGTATTGTTCAAAGCTGAGAACAGTGTTTTTGGGCTCTGAGTGACTCCAAAAACCTTTCCAGGCATTCTCCTTTAAATTGAATGCTGAGCGATGTTGAAAACGTGGGAATCGTGTTTTTGCGCTCTGAAAGTGTTGAAAACCGTGTTTCTGGCAATATAGTTGAAACTGCACGTTGAATGATGTTAAAACCCGGGAATCGCGTTTTTGCGCTCTGAAAGTGTCGAAAACAGGGTTTCTCGCAATATCGTTGAAACTGCACGCTGAATGATGTTAAAACCCGGGAATCGCGTTTTTGCGTTGTGAAAGTGTCGAAAACAGCTTTTTTGATGCACTTCTGGAAAATGAATGCTGTGTGTTGTTCAAAGCTGGGAACAGAGTTTTTGGGCTTGGAGAGTGTGAAAATTGTGTTTCTGACAGTCTACTGAAATCTGAATGCTGAGTATTGTTCAAAGCTGAGAACAGTGTTTTTGGGCTCTGAGTGACTCCAAAAACCTTTCCAGGCATTCTCCTTTAAATTGAATGCTGAGCGATGTTGAAAACGTGGGAATCGTGTTTTTGCGCTCTGAAAGTGTTGAAAACCGTGTTTCTGGCAATATAGTTGAAACTGCACGTTGAATGATGTTAAAACCCGGGAATCGCGTTTTTGCGCTCTGAAAGTGTCGAAAACAGGGTTTCTCGCAATATCATTGAAACTGCACGCTGAATGATGTTAAAACCCGGGAATCGCGTTTTTGCGTTGTGAAAGTGTAGAAAACGGCGTTTCTGATGCACTTCTGGAAAATGAATGCTGTGTGTTGTTCAAAGCTGGGAACAGAGTTTTTGGGCTTGGAGAGTGTGAAAATTTTATTTCTGGCAGTCTACTGAAATCTGAATGCTGAGTGTTGTTCAAAGCTGAGAACAGAGTTTTTGGGCTCTGAGTGACTCCAAAAACCTTTTCAGGCATTCTCCTTTAAATTGAATGCTGAGCGATGTTGAAAACGTGGGAATCGTGTTTTTGCGCTCTGAAAGTGTTGAAAACCGTGTTTCTGGCAATATAGTTGAAATTGCACGTTGAATGATGTTAACACCCAGGAATCGCGTTTTTGCGCTCTGAAAGTGTCGAAAACAGCTTTTCTGATGCACTTCTGGAAAATGAGTGCTGTGTGTTGTTCAAAGCTGGGAACAGAGTTTTTGGGCTTGGAGAGGGTGAAAATTGTGTTTCTGACAGTCTACTGAAATCTGAATGCTGAGTATTGTTCAAAGCTGAGAACAGAGTTTTTGGGCTCTGAGTGACTCCAAAAACCTTTCCAGGCATTCTCCTTTAAATTGAATGCTGAGCGATGTTGAAAACGTGAGAATCGTGTTTTTGCGCTCTGAAAGTGTTGAAAACTGTGTTTCTGGCAATATAGTTGAAACTGCACGCTGAATGATGTTAAAACCCGGGAATCGCGTTTTTTCGTTGTGAAAGTGTCGAAAACTGCGTTTCTGATGCACTTCTGGAAAATGAATGCTGTGTGTTGTTCAAAGCTGGGAACAGAGTTTTTGGCCTTGGAGAGTGTGAAAATTGTGTTTCTGACAGTCTACTGAAATCTGAATGCTGAGCGATGTTGAAAACGTGGGAATCGTGTTTTTGCGCTCTGAAAGTGTCGAAAACAGCTTTTCTGATGCACTTCTGGAAAATGAGTGCAGTGTGTTGTTCAAAGCTGGGAACAGATGTTTTGGGCTTGGAGAGGGTGAAAATTGTGTTTCTGACAGTCTACTGAAATCTGAATGCTGAGTATTGTTCAAAGCTGAGAACAGAGTTTTTGGGCTCTGAGTGACTCCAAAAACCTTTCCAGGCATTCTCCTTTAAATTGAATGCTGAGCGATGTTGAAAACGTGGGAATCGTGTTTTTGCGCTCTGAAAGTGTTGAAAACCGTGTTTCTGGCAATATAGTTGAAATTGCACGTTGAATGATGTTAACACCCAGGAATCGCGTTTTTGCGCTCTGAAAGTGTCGAAAACAGCTTTTCTGATGCACTTCTGGAAAATGAGTGCTGTGTGTTGTTCAAAGCTGGGAACAGAGTTTTTGGGCTTGGAGAGGGTGAAAATTGTGTTTCTGACAGTCTACTGAAATCTGAATGCTGAGTATTGTTCAAAGCTGAGAACAGAGTTTTTGGGCTCTGAGTGACTCCAAAAACCTTTCCAGGCATTCTCCTTTAAATTGAATGCTGAGCGATGTTGAAAACGTGAGAATCGTGTTTTTGCGCTCTGAAAGTGTTGAAAACTGTGTTTCTGGCAATATAGTTGAAACTGCACGCTGAATGATGTTAAAACCGGGAATCGCGTTTTTTCGTTGTGAAAGTGTCGAAAACTGCGTTTCTGATGCACTTCTGGAAAATGAATGCTGTGTGTTGTTCAAAGCTGGGAACAGAGTTTTTGGCCTTGGAGAGTGTGAAAATTGTGTTTCTGACAGTCTACTGAAATCTGAATGCTGAGCGATGTTGAAAACGTGGGAATCGTGTTTTTGCGCTCTGAAAGTGTCGAAAACAGCTTTTCTGATGCACTTCTGGAAAATGAGTGCTGTGTGTTGTTCAAAGCTGGGAACAGAGTTTTTGGGCTTGGAGAGGGTGAAAATTGTGTTTCTGACAGTCTACTGAAATCTGAATGCTGAGTATTGTTCAAAGCTCAAAACAGAGTTTTTGGGCTCTGAGTGACTCCAAAAACCTTTCCAGGCATTCTCCTTTAAATTGAATGCTGAGCGATGTTGAACACGTGGGAATCGTGTTTTTGCGCTCTGAAAGTGTTGAAAACTGTGTTTCTGGCAATATAGTTGAAACTGCACGCTGAATGATGTTAAAACCCAGGAATCGCGTTTTTGCGCTCTGAAAGTGTCGAAAACAGCTTTTTTGATGCACTTCTGGAAAATGAGTGCTGTGTGTTGTTCAAAGCTGGGAACAGAGTTTTTGGGCTTGGAGAGGGTGAAAATTGTGTTTCTGACAGTCTACTGAAATCTGAATGCTGAGTATTGTTCAAAGCTGAGAACAGTGTTTTTGGGCTCTGAGTGACTCCAAAAACCTTTCCAGGCATTCTCCTTTAAATTGAATGCTGAGCGATGTTGAAAACGTGGGAATCGTGTTTTTGCGCTCTGAAAGTGTTGAAAACCGTGTTTCTGGCAATATAGTTGAAAATGCACGTTGTATGATGTTAAAACCCAGGAATCGCGTTTTTGCGCTCTGAAAGTGTCGAAAACAGGGTTTCTCGCAATATCGTTGAAACTGCACGCTGAATGATGTTAAAACCCGGGAATCGCGTTTTTGCGTTGTGAAAGTGTAGAAAACGGCGTTTCTGATGCACTTCTGGAAAATGAATGCTGTGTGTTGTTCAAAGCTGGGAACAGAGTTTTTGGGCTTGGAGAGTGTGAAAATTTTATTTCTGGCAGTCTACTGAAATCTGAATGCTGAGTGTTGTTCAAAGCTGAGAACAGAGTTTTTGGGCTCTGAGTGACTCCAAAAACCTTTTCAGGCATTCTCCTTTAAATTGAATGCTGAGCGATGTTGAAAACGTGGGAATCGTGTTTTTGCGCTCTGAAAGTGTTGAAAACCGTGTTTCTGGCAATATAGTTGAAATTGCACGTTGAATGATGTTAACACCCAGGAATCGCGTTTTTGCGCTCTGAAAGTGTCGAAAACAGCTTTTCTGATGCACTTCTGGAAAATGAGTGCTGTGTGTTGTTCAAAGCTGGGAACAGAGTTTTTGGGCTTGGAGAGGGTGAAAATTGTGTTTCTGACAGTCTACTGAAATCTGAATGCTGAGTATTGTTCAAAGCTGAGAACAGAGTTTTTGGGCTCTGAGTGACTCCAAAAACCTTTCCAGGCATTCTCCTTTAAATTGAATGCTGAGCGATGTTGAAAACGTGAGAATCGTGTTTTTGCGCTCTGAAAGTGTTGAAAACTGTGTTTCTGGCAATATAGTTGAAACTGCACGCTGAATGATGTTAAAACCCGGGAATCGCGTTTTTTTCGTTGTGAAAGTGTCGAAAACTGCGTTTCTGATGCACTTCTGGAAAATGAATGCTGTGTGTTGTTCAAAGCTGGGAACAGAGTTTTTGGCCTTGGAGAGTGTGAAAATTGTGTTTCTGACAGTCTACTGAAATCTGAATGCTGAGCGATGTTGAAAACGTGGGAATCGTGTTTTTGCGCTCTGAAAGTGTCGAAAACAGCTTTTCTGATGCACTTCTGGAAAATGAGTGCAGTGTGTTGTTCAAAGCTGGGAACAGATGTTTTGGGCTTGGAGAGGGTGAAAATTGTGTTTCTGACAGTCTACTGAAATCTGAATGCTGAGTATTGTTCAAAGCTGAGAACAGAGTTTTTGGGCTCTGAGTGACTCCAAAAACCTTTCCAGGCATTCTCCTTTAAATTGAATGCTGAGCGATGTTGAAAACGTGGGAATCGTGTTTTTGCGCTCTGAAAGTGTTGAAAACCGTGTTTCTGGCAATATAGTTGAAATTGCACGTTGAATGATGTTAACACCCAGGAATCGCGTTTTTGCGCTCTGAAAGTGTCGAAAACAGCTTTTCTGATGCACTTCTGGAAAATGAGTGCTGTGTGTTGTTCAAAGCTGGGAACAGAGTTTTTGGGCTTGGAGAGGGTGAAAATTGTGTTTCTGACAGTCTACTGAAATCTGAATGCTGAGTATTGTTCAAAGCTCAAAACAGAGTTTTTGGGCTCTGAGTGACTCCAAAAACCTTTCCAGGCATTCTCCTTTAAATTGAATGCTGAGCGATGTTGAACACGTGGGAATCGTGTTTTTGCGCTCTGAAAGTGTTGAAAACTGTGTTTCTGGCAATATAGTTGAAACTGCACGCTGAATGATGTTAAAACCCAGGAATCGCGTTTTTGCGCTCTGAAAGTGTCGAAAACAGCTTTTTTGATGCACTTCTGGAAAATGAGTGCTGTGTGTTGTTCAAAGCTGGGAACAGAGTTTTTGGGCTTGGAGAGGGTGAAAATTGTGTTTCTGACAGTCTACTGAAATCTGAATGCTGAGTATTGTTCAAAGCTGAGAACAGTGTTTTTGGGCTCTGAGTGACTCCAAAAACCTTTCCAGGCATTCTCCTTTAAATTGAATGCTGAGCGATGTTGAAAACGTGGGAATCGTGTTTTTGCGCTCTGAAAGTGTTGAAAACCGTGTTTCTGGCAATATAGTTGAAACTGCACGTTGAATGATGTTAAAACCCAGGAATCGCGTTTTTGCGCTCTGAAAGTGTCGAAAACAGGGTTTCTCGCAATATCGTTGAAACTGCACGCTGAATGATGTTAAAACCCGGGAATCGCGTTTTTGCGTTGTGAAAGTGTAGAAAACGGCGTTTCTGATGCACTTCTGGAAAATGAATCCTGTGTGTTGTTCAAAGCTGGGAACAGAGTTTTTGGACTTGGAGAGTGTGAAAATTGTGTTTCTGGCAGTCTACTGAAATCTGAATGCTGAGTGTTGTTCAAAGCTGAGAACAGAGTTTTTGGGCTCTGAGTGACTCCAAAAACCTTTTCAGGCATTCTCCTTTAAATTGAATGCTGAGCGATGTTGAAAACGTGGGAATCGTGTTTTTGCGCTCTGAAAGTGTTGAAAACCGTGTTTCTGGCAATATAGTTGAAATTGCACGTTGAATGATGTTAACACCCAGGAATCGCGTTTTTGCGCTCTGAAAGTGTCGAAAACAGCTTTTCTGATGCACTTCTGGAAAATGAGTGCTGTGTGTTGTTCAAAGCTGGGAACAGAGTTTTTGGGCTTGGAGAGGGTGAAAATTGTGTTTCTGACAGTCTACTGAAATCTGAATGCTGAGTATTGTTCAAAGCTGAGAACAGAGTTTTTGGGCTCTGAGTGACTCCAAAAACCTTTCCAGGCATTCTCCTTTAAATTGAATGCTGAGCGATGTTGAAAACGTGAGAATCGTGTTTTTGCGCTCTGAAAGTGTTGAAAACTGTGTTTCTGGCAATATAGTTGAAACTGCACGCTGAATGATGTTAAAACCCGGGAATCGCGTTTTTTTCGTTGTGAAAGTGTCGAAAACTGCGTTTCTGATGCACTTCTGGAAAATGAATGCTGTGTGTTGTTCAAAGCTGGGAACAGAGTTTTTGGCCTTGGAGAGTGTGAAAATTGTGTTTCTGACAGTCTACTGAAATCTGAATGCTGAGCGATGTTGAAAACGTGGGAATCGTGTTTTTGCGCTCTGAAAGTGTCGAAAACAGCTTTTCTGATGCACTTCTGGAAAATGAGTGCAGTGTGTTGTTCAAAGCTGGGAACAGATGTTTTGGGCTTGGAGAGGGTGAAAATTGTGTTTCTGACAGTCTACTGAAATCTGAATGCTGAGTATTGTTCAAAGCTGAGAACAGAGTTTTTGGGCTCTGAGTGACTCCAAAAACCTTTCCAGGCATTCTCCTTTAAATTGAATGCTGAGCGATGTTGAAAACGTGGGAATCGTGTTTTTGCGCTCTGAAAGTGTTGAAAACCGTGTTTCTGGCAATATAGTTGAAATTGCACTTTGAATGATGTTAACACCCAGGAATCGCGTTTTTGCGCTCTGAAAGTGTCGAAAACAGCTTTTCTGATGCACTTCTGGAAAATGAGTGCTGTGTGTTGTTCAAAGCTGGGAACAGAGTTTTTGGGCTTGGAGAGGGTGAAAATTGTGTTTCTGACAGTCTACTGAAATCTGAATGCTGAGTATTGTTCAAAGCTGAGAACAGAGTTTTTGGGCTCTGAGTGACTCCAAAAACCTTTCCAGGCATTCTCCTTTAAATTGAATGCTGAGCGATGTTGAAAACGTGAGAATCGTGTTTTTGCGCTCTGAAAGTGTTGAAAACTGTGTTTCTGGCAATATAGTTGAAACTGCACGCTGAATGATGTTAAAACCCGGGAATCGCGTTTTTTTCGTTGTGAAAGTGTCGAAAACTGCGTTTCTGATGCACTTCTGGAAAATGAATGCTGTGTGTTGTTCAAAGCTGGGAACAGAGTTTTTGGCCTTGGAGAGTGTGAAAATTGTGTTTCTGACAGTCTACTGAAATCTGAATGCTGAGCGATGTTGAAAACGTGGGAATCGTGTTTTTGCGCTCTGAAAGTGTCGAAAACAGCTTTTCTGATGCACTTCTGGAAAATGAGTGCAGTGTGTTGTTCAAAGCTGGGAACAGATGTTTTGGGCTTGGAGAGGGTGAAAATTGTGTTTCTGACAGTCTACTGAAATCTGAATGCTGAGTATTGTTCAAAGCTGAGAACAGAGTTTTTGGGCTCTGAGTGACTCCAAAAACCTTTCCAGGCATTCTCCTTTAAATTGAATGCTGAGCGATGTTGAAAACGTGGGAATCGTGTTTTTGCGCTCTGAAAGTGTTGAAAACCGTGTTTCTGGCAATATAGTTGAAATTGCACGTTGAATGATGTTAACACCCAGGAATCGCGTTTTTGCGCTCTGAAAGTGTCGAAAACAGCTTTTCTGATGCACTTCTGGAAAATGAGTGCTGTGTGTTGTTCAAAGCTGGGAACAGAGTTTTTGGGCTTGGAGAGGGTGAAAATTGTGTTTCTGACAGTCTACTGAAATCTGAATGCTGAGTATTGTTCAAAGCTGAGAACAGAGTTTTTGGGCTCTGAGTGACTCCAAAAACCTTTCCAGGCATTCTCCTTTAAATTGAATGCTGAGCGATGTTGAAAACGTGAGAATCGTGTTTTTGCGCTCTGAAAGTGTTGAAAACTGTGTTTCTGGCAATATAGTTGAAACTGCACGCTGAATGATGTTAAAACCCGGGAATCGCGTTTTTTCGTTGTGAAAGTGTCGAAAACTGCGTTTCTGATGCACTTCTGGAAAATGAATGCTGTGTGTTGTTCAAAGCTGGGAACAGAGTTTTTGGCCTTGGAGAGTGTGAAAATTGTGTTTCTGACAGTCTACTGAAATCTGAATGCTGAGCGATGTTGAAAACGTGGGAATCGTGTTTTTGCGCTCTGAAAGTGTCGAAAACAGCTTTTCTGATGCACTTCTGGAAAATGAGTGCAGTGTGTTGTTCAAAGCTGGGAACAGATGTTTTGGGCTTGGAGAGGGTGAAAATTGTGTTTCTGACAGTCTACTGAAATCTGAATGCTGAGTATTGTTCAAAGCTGAGAACAGAGTTTTTGGGCTCTGAGTGACTCCAAAAACCTTTCCAGGCATTCTCCTTTAAATTGAATGCTGAGCGATGTTGAAAACGTGGGAATCGTGTTTTTGCACTCTGAAAGTGTTGAAAACTGTGTTTCTGGCAATATAGTTGAAACTGCACGCTGAATGATGTTAAAACCGGGAATCGCGTTTTTTCGTTGTGAAAGTGTCGAAAACTGCGTTTCTGATGCACTTCTGGAAAATGAATGCTGTGTGTTGTTCAAAGCTGGGAACAGAGTTTTTGGGCTTGGAGAGGGTGAAAATTGTGTTTCTGACAGTCTACTGAAATCTGAATGCTGAGCGATGTTGAAAACGTGGGAATCGTGTTTTTGCGCTCTGAAAGTGTCGAAAACAGCTTTTCTGATGCACTTCTGGAAAATGAGTGCTGTGTGTTGTTCAAAGCTGGGAACAGAGTTTTTGGGCTTGGAGAGGGTGAAAATTGTGTTTCTGACAGTCTACTGAAATCTGAATGCTGAGTATTGTTCAAAGCTCAAAACAGAGTTTTTGGGCTCTGAGTGACTCCAAAAACCTTTCCAGGCATTCTCCTTTAAATTGAATGCTGAGCGATGTTGAACACGTGGGAATCGTGTTTTTGCGCTCTGAAAGTGTTGAAAACTGTGTTTCTGGCAATATAGTTGAAACTGCACGCTGAATGATGTTAAAACCCAGGAATCGCGTTTTTGCGCTCTGAAAGTGTCGAAAACAGCTTTTTTGATGCACTTCTGGAAAATGAGTGCTGTGTGTTGTTCAAAGCTGGGAACAGAGTTTTTGGGCTTGGAGAGGGTGAAAATTGTGTTTCTGACAGTCTACTGAAATCTGAATGCTGAGTATTGTTCAAAGCTGAGAACAGTGTTTTTGGGCTCTGAGTGACTCCAAAAACCTTTCCAGGCATTCTCCTTTAAATTGAATGCTGAGCGATGTTGAAAACGTGGGAATCGTGTTTTTGCGCTCTGAAAGTGTTGAAAACCGTGTTTCTGGCAATATAGTTGAAACTGCACGTTGAATGATGTTAAAACCCGGGAATCGCGTTTTTGCGCTCTGAAAGTGTCGAAAACAGGGTTTCTCGCAATATCATTGAAACTGCACGCTGAATGATGTTAAAACCCGGGAATCGCGTTTTTGCGTTGTGAAAGTGTAGAAAACGGCGTTTCTGATGCACTTCTGGAAAATGAATGCTGTGTGTTGTTCAAAGCTGGGAACAGAGTTTTTGGGCTTGGAGAGTGTGAAAATTTTATTTCTGGCAGTCTACTGAAATCTGAATGCTGAGTGTTGTTCAAAGCTGAGAACAGAGTTTTTGGGCTCTGAGTGACTCCAAAAACCTTTTCAGGCATTCTCCTTTAAATTGAATGCTGAGCGATGTTGAAAACGTGGGAATCGTGTTTTTGCGCTCTGAAAGTGTTGAAAACCGTGTTTCTGGCAATATAGTTGAAATTGCACGTTGAATGATGTTAACACCCAGGAATCGCGTTTTTGCGCTCTGAAAGTGTCGAAAACAGCTTTTCTGATGCACTTCTGGAAAATGAGTGCTGTGTGTTGTTCAAAGCTGGGAACAGAGTTTTTGGGCTTGGAGAGGGTGAAAATTGTGTTTCTGACAGTCTACTGAAATCTGAATGCTGAGTATTGTTCAAAGCTGAGAACAGAGTTTTTGGGCTCTGAGTGACTCCAAAAACCTTTCCAGGCATTCTCCTTTAAATTGAATGCTGAGCGATGTTGAAAACGTGAGAATCGTGTTTTTGCGCTCTGAAAGTGTTGAAAACTGTGTTTCTGGCAATATAGTTGAAACTGCACGCTGAATGATGTTAAAACCCGGGAATCGCGTTTTTTCGTTGTGAAAGTGTCGAAAACTGCGTTTCTGATGCACTTCTGGAAAATGAATGCTGTGTGTTGTTCAAAGCTGGGAACAGAGTTTTTGGCCTTGGAGAGTGTGAAAATTGTGTTTCTGACAGTCTACTGAAATCTGAATGCTGAGCGATGTTGAAAACGTGGGAATCGTGTTTTTGCGCTCTGAAAGTGTCGAAAACAGCTTTTCTGATGCACTTCTGGAAAATGAGTGCAGTGTGTTGTTCAAAGCTGGGAACAGATGTTTTGGGCTTGGAGAGGGTGAAAATTGTGTTTCTGACAGTCTACTGAAATCTGAATGCTGAGTATTGTTCAAAGCTGAGAACAGAGTTTTTGGGCTCTGAGTGACTCCAAAAACCTTTCCAGGCATTCTCCTTTAAATTGAATGCTGAGCGATGTTGAAAACGTGGGAATCGTGTTTTTGCGCTCTGAAAGTGTTGAAAACCGTGTTTCTGGCAATATAGTTGAAATTGCACGTTGAATGATGTTAACACCCAGGAATCGCGTTTTTGCGCTCTGAAAGTGTCGAAAACAGCTTTTCTGATGCACTTCTGGAAAATGAGTGCTGTGTGTTGTTCAAAGCTGGGAACAGAGTTTTTGGGCTTGGAGAGGGTGAAAATTGTGTTTCTGACAGTCTACTGAAATCTGAATGCTGAGTATTGTTCAAAGCTGAGAACAGAGTTTTTGGGCTCTGAGTGACTCCAAAAACCTTTCCAGGCATTCTCCTTTAAATTGAATGCTGAGCGATGTTGAAAACGTGAGAATCGTGTTTTTGCGCTCTGAAAGTGTTGAAAACTGTGTTTCTGGCAATATAGTTGAAACTGCACGCTGAATGATGTTAAAACCGGGAATCGCGTTTTTTCGTTGTGAAAGTGTCGAAAACTGCGTTTCTGATGCACTTCTGGAAAATGAATGCTGTGTGTTGTTCAAAGCTGGGAACAGAGTTTTTGGCCTTGGAGAGTGTGAAAATTGTGTTTCTGACAGTCTACTGAAATCTGAATGCTGAGCGATGTTGAAAACGTGGGAATCGTGTTTTTGCGCTCTGAAAGTGTCGAAAACAGCTTTTCTGATGCACTTCTGGAAAATGAGTGCTGTGTGTTGTTCAAAGCTGGGAACAGAGTTTTTGGGCTTGGAGAGGGTGAAAATTGTGTTTCTGACAGTCTACTGAAATCTGAATGCTGAGTATTGTTCAAAGCTCAAAACAGAGTTTTTGGGCTCTGAGTGACTCCAAAAACCTTTCCAGGCATTCTCCTTTAAATTGAATGCTGAGCGATGTTGAACACGTGGGAATCGTGTTTTTGCGCTCTGAAAGTGTTGAAAACTGTGTTTCTGGCAATATAGTTGAAACTGCACGCTGAATGATGTTAAAACCCAGGAATCGCGTTTTTGCGCTCTGAAAGTGTCGAAAACAGCTTTTTTGATGCACTTCTGGAAAATGAGTGCTGTGTGTTGTTCAAAGCTGGGAACAGAGTTTTTGGGCTTGGAGAGGGTGAAAATTGTGTTTCTGACAGTCTACTGAAATCTGAATGCTGAGTATTGTTCAAAGCTGAGAACAGTGTTTTTGGGCTCTGAGTGACTCCAAAAACCTTTCCAGGCATTCTCCTTTAAATTGAATGCTGAGCGATGTTGAAAACGTGGGAATCGTGTTTTTGCGCTCTGAAAGTGTTGAAAACCGTGTTTCTGGCAATATAGTTGAAACTGCACGTTGAATGATGTTAAAACCCGGGAATCGCGTTTTTGCGCTCTGAAAGTGTCGAAACAGGGTTTCTCGCAATATCATTGAAACTGCACGCTGAATGATGTTAAATCCCGGGAATCGCGTTTTTGCGTTGTGAAAGTGTCGAAAACAGCTTTTTTGATGCACTTCTGGAAAATGAATGCTGTGTGTTGTTCAAAGCTGGGAACAGAGTTTTTGGGCTTGGAGAGTGTGAAAATTGTGTTTCTGACAGTCTACTGAAATCTGAATGCTGAGTATTGTTCAAAGCTGAGAACAGAGTTTTTGGGCTCTGAGTGACTCCAAAAACCTTTCCAGGCATTCTCCTTTAAATTGAATGCTGAGCGATGTTGAAAACGTGGGAATCGTGTTTTTGCGCTCTGAAAGTGTTGAAAACCGTGTTTCTGGCAATATAGTTGAAACTGCACGTTGAATGATGTTAAAACCCGGGAATCGCGTTTTTGCGCTCTGAAAGTGTCGAAAACAGGGTTTCTCGCAATATCATTGAAACTGCACGCTGAATGATGTTAAAACCCGGGAATCGCGTTTTTGCGTTGTGAAAGTGTAGAAAACGGCGTTTCTGATGCACTTCTGGAAAATGAATGCTGTGTGTTGTTCAAAGCTGGGAACAGAGTTTTTGGGCTTGGAGAGTGTGAAAATTTTATTTCTGGCAGTCTACTGAAATCTGAATGCTGAGTGTTGTTCAAAGCTGAGAACAGAGTTTTTGGGCTCTGAGTGACTCCAAAAACCTTTTCAGGCATTCTCCTTTAAATTGAATGCTGAGCGATGTTGAAAACGTGGGAATCGTGTTTTTGCGCTCTGAAAGTGTTGAAAACCGTGTTTCTGGCAATATAGTTGAAATTGCACGTTGAATGATGTTAACACCCAGGAATCGCGTTTTTGCGCTCTGAAAGTGTCGAAAACAGCTTTTCTGATGCACTTCTGGAAAATGAGTGCTGTGTGTTGTTCAAAGCTGGGAACAGAGTTTTTGGGCTTGGAGAGGGTGAAAATTGTGTTTCTGACAGTCTACTGAAATCTGAATGCTGAGTATTGTTCAAAGCTGAGAACAGAGTTTTTGGGCTCTGAGTGACTCCAAAAACCTTTCCAGGCATTCTCCTTTAAATTGAATGCTGAGCGATGTTGAAAACGTGAGAATCGTGTTTTTGCGCTCTGAAAGTGTTGAAAACTGTGTTTCTGGCAATATAGTTGAAACTGCACGCTGAATGATGTTAAAACCCGGGAATCGCGTTTTTTCGTTGTGAAAGTGTCGAAAACTGCGTTTCTGATGCACTTCTGGAAAATGAATGCTGTGTGTTGTTCAAAGCTGGGAACAGAGTTTTTGGCCTTGGAGAGTGTGAAAATTGTGTTTCTGACAGTCTACTGAAATCTGAATGCTGAGCGATGTTGAAAACGTGGGAATCGTGTTTTTGCGCTCTGAAAGTGTCGAAAACAGCTTTTCTGATGCACTTCTGGAAAATGAGTGCAGTGTGTTGTTCAAAGCTGGGAACAGATGTTTTGGGCTTGGAGAGGGTGAAAATTGTGTTTCTGACAGTCTACTGAAATCTGAATGCTGAGTATTGTTCAAAGCTGAGAACAGAGTTTTTGGGCTCTGAGTGACTCCAAAAACCTTTCCAGGCATTCTCCTTTAAATTGAATGCTGAGCGATGTTGAAAACGTGGGAATCGTGTTTTTGCGCTCTGAAAGTGTTGAAAACCGTGTTTCTGGCAATATAGTTGAAATTGCACGTTGAATGATGTTAAAACCCAGGAATCGCGTTTTTGCGCTCTGAAAGTGTCGAAAACAGCTTTTCTGATGCACTTCTGGAAAATGAGTGCTGTGTGTTGTTCAAAGCTGGGAACAGAGTTTTTGGGCTTGGAGAGGGTGAAAATTGTGTTTCTGACAGTCTACTGAAATCTGAATGCTGAGTATTGTTCAAAGCTGAGAACAGTGTTTTTGGGCTCTGAGTGACTCCAAAAACCTTTCCAGGCATTCTCCTTTAAATTGAATGCTGAGCGATGTTGAAAACGTGGGAATCGTGTTTTTGCGCTCTGAAAGTGTTGAAAACCGTGTTTCTGGCAATATAGTTGAAACTGCACGTTGAATGATGTTAAAACCCAGGAATCGCGTTTTTGCGCTCTGAAAGTGTCGAAAACAGGGTTTCTCGCAATATCGTTGAAACTGCACGCTGAATGATGTTAAAACCCGGGAATCGCGTTTTTGCGTTGTGAAAGTGTAGAAAACGGCGTTTCTGATGCACTTCTGGAAAATGAATGCTGTGTGTTGTTCAAAGCGGGAACAGAGTTTTTGGGCTTGGAGAGTGTGAAAATTTTATTTCTGGCAGTCTACTGAAATCTGAATGCTGAGTGTTGTTCAAAGCTGAGAACAGAGTTTTTGGGCTCTGAGTGACTCCAAAAACCTTTTCAGGCATTCTCCTTTAAATTGAATGCTGAGCGATGTTGAAAACGTGGGAATCGTGTTTTTGCGCTCTGAAAGTGTTGAAAACCGTGTTTCTGGCAATATAGTTGAAATTGCACGTTGAATGATGTTAACACCCAGGAATCGCGTTTTTGCGCTCTGAAAGTGTCGAAAACAGCTTTTCTGATGCACTTCTGGAAAATGAGTGCTGTGTGTTGTTCAAAGCTGGGAACAGAGTTTTTGGGCTTGGAGAGGGTGAAAATTGTGTTTCTGACAGTCTACTGAAATCTGAATGCTGAGTATTGTTCAAAGCTGAGAACAGAGTTTTTGGGCTCTGAGTGACTCCAAAAACCTTTCCAGGCATTCTCCTTTAAATTGAATGCTGAGCGATGTTGAAAACGTGAGAATCGTGTTTTTGCGCTCTGAAAGTGTTGAAAACTGTGTTTCTGGCAATATAGTTGAAACTGCACGCTGAATGATGTTAAAACCCGGGAATCGCGTTTTTTTCGTTGTGAAAGTGTCGAAAACTGCGTTTCTGATGCACTTCTGGAAAATGAATGCTGTGTGTTGTTCAAAGCTGGGAACAGAGTTTTTGGCCTTGGAGAGTGTGAAAATTGTGTTTCTGACAGTCTACTGAAATCTGAATGCTGAGCGATGTTGAAAACGTGGGAATCGTGTTTTTGCGCTCTGAAAGTGTCGAAAACAGCTTTTCTGATGCACTTCTGGAAAATGAGTGCAGTGTGTTGTTCAAAGCTGGGAACAGATGTTTTGGGCTTGGAGAGGGTGAAAATTGTGTTTCTGACAGTCTACTGAAATCTGAATGCTGAGTATTGTTCAAAGCTGAGAACAGAGTTTTTGGGCTCTGAGTGACTCCAAAAACCTTTCCAGGCATTCTCCTTTAAATTGAATGCTGAGCGATGTTGAAAACGTGGGAATCGTGTTTTTGCGCTCTGAAAGTGTTGAAAACCGTGTTTCTGGCAATATAGTTGAAATTGCACGTTGAATGATGTTAACACCCAGGAATCGCGTTTTTGCGCTCTGAAAGTGTCGAAAACAGCTTTTCTGATGCACTTCTGGAAAATGAGTGCTGTGTGTTGTTCAAAGCTGGGAACAGAGTTTTTGGGCTTGGAGAGGGTGAAAATTGTGTTTCTGACAGTCTACTGAAATCTGAATGCTGAGTATTGTTCAAAGCTGAGAACAGAGTTTTTGGGCTCTGAGTGACTCCAAAAACCTTTCCAGGCATTCTCCTTTAAATTGAATGCTGAGCGATGTTGAAAACGTGAGAATCGTGTTTTTGCGCTCTGAAAGTGTTGAAAACTGTGTTTCTGGCAATATAGTTGAAACTGCACGCTGAATGATGTTAAAACCCGGGAATCGCGTTTTTTCGTTGTGAAAGTGTCGAAAACTGCGTTTCTGATGCACTTCTGGAAAATGAATGCTGTGTGTTGTTCAAAGCTGGGAACAGAGTTTTTGGCCTTGGAGAGTGTGAAAATTGTGTTTCTGACAGTCTACTGAAATCTGAATGCTGAGCGATGTTGAAAACGTGGGAATCGTGTTTTTGCGCTCTGAAAGTGTCGAAAACAGCTTTTCTGATGCACTTCTGGAAAATGAGTGCAGTGTGTTGTTCAAAGCTGGGAACAGATGTTTTGGGCTTGGAGAGGGTGAAAATTGTGTTTCTGACAGTCTACTGAAATCTGAATGCTGAGTATTGTTCAAAGCTGAGAACAGAGTTTTTGGGCTCTGAGTGACTCCAAAAACCTTTCCAGGCATTCTCCTTTAAATTGAATGCTGAGCGATGTTGAAAACGTGGGAATCGTGTTTTTGCACTCTGAAAGTGTTGAAAACTGTGTTTCTGGCAATATAGTTGAAACTGCACGCTGAATGATGTTAAAACCGGGAATCGCGTTTTTTTCGTTGTGAAAGTGTCAAAAACTGCGTTTCTGATGCACTTCTGGAAAATGAATGCTGTGTGTTGTTCAAAGCTGGGAACAGAGTTTTTGGGCTTGGAGAGTGTGAAAATTGTGTTTCTGACAGTCTACTGAAATCTGAATGCTGAGCGATGTTGAAAACGTGGGAATCGTGTTTTTGCGCTCTGAAAGTGTCGAAAACAGCTTTTCTGATGCACTTCTGGAAAATGAGTGCTGTGTGTTGTTCAAAGCTGGGAACAGAGTTTTTGGGCTTGGAGAGGGTGAAAATTGTGTTTCTGACAGTCTACTGAAATCTGAATGCTGAGTATTGTTCAAAGCTCAAAACAGAGTTTTTGGGCTCTGAGTGACTCCAAAAACCTTTCCAGGCATTCTCCTTTAAATTGAATGCTGAGCGATGTTGAACACGTGGGAATCGTGTTTTTGCGCTCTGAAAGTGTTGAAAACTGTGTTTCTGGCAATATAGTTGAAACTGCACGCTGAATGATGTTAAAACCCAGGAATCGCGTTTTTGCGCTCTGAAAGTGTCGAAAACAGATTTTTTGATGCACTTCTGGAAAATGAGTGCTGTGTGTTGTTCAAAGCTGGGAACAGAGTTTTTGGGCTTGGAGAGGGTGAAAATTGTGTTTCTGACAGTCTACTGAAATCTGAATGCTGAGTATTGTTCAAAGCTGAGAACAGAGTTTTTGGGCTCTGAGTGACTCCAAAAACCTTTCCAGGCATTCTCCTTTAAATTGAATGCTGAGCGATGTTGAAAACGTGGGAATCGTGTTTTTGCGCTCTGAAAGTGTTGAAAACCGTGTTTCTGGCAATATAGTTGAAACTGCACGTTGAATGATGTTAAAACCTGGGAATCGCGTTTTTTGCGCTCTGAAAGTGTCGAAAACAGGGTTTCTCGCAATATCATTGAAACTGCACGCTGAATGATGTTAAAACCCGGGAATCGCGTTTTTGCGTTGTGAAAGTGTAGAAAAACGGCGTTTCTGATGCACTTCTGGAAAATGAATGCTGTGTGTTGTTCAAAGCTGGGAACAGAGTTTTTGGGCTTGGAGAGTGTGAAAATTTTATTTCTGGCAGTCTACTGAAATCTGAATGCTGAGTGTTGTTCAAAGCTGAGAACAGAGTTTTTGGGCTCTGAGTGACTCCAAAACCTTTTCAGGCATTCTCCTTTAAATTGAATGCTGAGCGATGTTGAAAACGTGGGAATCGTGTTTTTGCGCTCTGAAAGTGTTGAAAACCGTGTTTCTGGCAATATAGTTGAAATTGCACGTTGAATGATGTTAACACCCAGGAATCGCGTTTTTGCGCTCTGAAAGTGTCGAAAACAGCTTTTCTGATGCACTTCTGGAAAATGAGTGCTGTGTGTTGTTCAAAGCTGGGAACAGAGTTTTTGGGCTTGGAGAGGGTGAAAATTGTGTTTCTGACAGTCTACTGAAATCTGAATGCTGAGTATTGTTCAAAGCTGAGAACAGAGTTTTTGGGCTCTGAGTGACTCCAAAAACCTTTCCAGGCATTCTCCTTTAAATTGAATGCTGAGCGATGTTGAAAACGTGAGAATCGTGTTTTTGCGCTCTGAAAGTGTTGAAAACTGTGTTTCTGGCAATATAGTTGAAACTGCACGCTGAATGATGTTAAAACCCGGGAATCGCGTTTTTTTGTTGTGAAAGTGTCGAAAACTGCGTTTCTGATGCACTTCTGGAAAATGAATGCTGTGTGTTGTTCAAAGCTGGGAACAGAGTTTTTGGCCTTGGAGAGTGTGAAAATTGTGTTTCTGACAGTCTACTGAAATCTGAATGCTGAGCGATGTTGAAAACGTGGGAATCGTGTTTTTGCGCTCTGAAAGTGTCGAAAACAGCTTTTCTGATGCACTTCTGGAAAATGAGTGCAGTGTGTTGTTCAAAGCTGGGAACAGATGTTTTGGGCTTGGAGAGGGTGAAAATTGTGTTTCTGACAGTCTACTGAAATCTGAATGCTGAGTATTGTTCAAAGCTGAGAACAGAGTTTTTGGGCTCTGAGTGACTCCAAAAACCTTTCCAGGCATTCTCCTTTAAATTGAATGCTGAGCGATGTTGAAAACGTGGGAATCGTGTTTTTGCACTCTGAAAGTGTTGAAAACTGTGTTTCTGGCAATATAGTTGAAACTGCACGCTGAATGATGTTAAAACCGGGAATCGCGTTTTTTTTCGTTGTGAAAGTGTCGAAAACTGCGTTTCTGATGCACTTCTGGAAAATGAATGCTGTGTGTTGTTCAAAGCTGGGAACAGAGTTTTTGGGCTTGGAGAGTGTGAAAATTGTGTTTCTGACAGTCTACTGAAATCTGAATGCTGAGCGATGTTGAAAACGTGGGAATCGTGTTTTTGCGCTCTGAAAGTGTCGAAAACAGCTTTTCTGATGCACTTCTGGAAAATGAGTGCTGTGTGTTGTTCAAAGCTGGGAACAGAGTTTTTGGGCTTGGAGAGGGTGAAAATTGTGTTTCTGACAGTCTACTGAAATCTGAATGCTGAGTATTGTTCAAAGCTGAGAACAGAGTTTTTGGGCTCTGAGTGACTCCAAAAACCTTTCCAGGCATTCTCCTTTAAATTGAATGCTGAGCGATGTTGAAAACGTGAGAATCGTGTTTTTGCGCTCTGAAAGTGTTGAAAACTGTGTTTCTGGCAATATAGTTGAAACTGCACGCTGAATGATGTTAAAACCCGGGAATCGCGTTTTTTCGTTGTGAAAGTGTCGAAAACTGCGTTTCTGATGCACTTCTGGAAAATGAATGCTGTGTGTTGTTCAAAGCTGGGAACAGAGTTTTTGGGCTTGGAGAGGGTGAAAATTGTGTTTCTGACAGTCTACTGAAATCTGAATGCTGAGTATTGTTCAAAGCTCAGAACAGAGTTTTTGGGCTCTGAGTGACTCCAAAAACCTTTCCAGGCATTCTCCTTTAAATTGAATGCTGAGCGATGTTGAACACGTGGGAATCGTGTTTTTGCGCTCTGAAAGTGTTGAAAACTGTGTTTCTGGCAATATAGTTGAAACTGCACGCTGAATGATGTTAAAACCCAGGAATCGCGTTTTTGCGCTCTGAAAGTGTCGAAAACAGCTTTTTGATGCACTTCTGGAAAATGAGTGCTGTGTGTTGTTCAAAGCTGGGAACAGAGTTTTTGGGCTTGGAGAGGGTGAAAATTGTGTTTCTGACAGTCTACTGAAATCTGAATGCTGAGTATTGTTCAAAGCTGAGAACAGAGTTTTAGGGCTCTGAGTGACTCCAAAAACCTTTCCAGGCATTCTCCTTTAAATTGAATGCTGAGCGATGTTGAAAACGTGGGAATCGTGTTTTTGCGCTCTGAAAGTGTTGAAAACCGTGTTTCTGGCAATATAGTTGAACCTGCACGTTGAATGATGTTAAAACCAGGAATCGCGTTTTTGCGCTCTGAAAGTGTCGAAAACAGCTTTTTGATGCACTTCTGGAAAATGAGTGCTGTGTGTTGTTCAAAGCTGGGAACAGAGTTTTTGGGCTTGGAGAGGGTGAAAATTGTGTTTCTGACAGTCTACTGAAATCTGAATGCTGAGTATTGTTCAAAGCTGAGAACAGTGTTTTTAGGCTCTGAGTGACTCCAAAAACCTTTCCAGGCATTCTCCTTTAAATTGAATGCTGAGCGATGTTGAAAACGTGGGAATCGTGTTTTGCGCTCTGAAAGTGTTGAAAACCGTGTTTCTGGCAATATAGTTGAAACTGCACGTTGAATGATGTTAAAACCCGGGAATCGCGTTTTTGCGCTCTGAAAGTGTCGAAAACAGGGTTTCTCGCAATATCATTGAAACTGCACGCTGAATGATGTTAAAACCCGGGAATCGCGTTTTTACGTTGTGAAAGTGTAGAAAACGGCGTTTCTGATGCACTTCTGGAAAATGAATGCTGTGTGTTGTTCAAAGCTGGGAACAGAGTTTTTGGGCTTGGAGAGTGTGAAAATTTTATTTCTGGCAGTCTACTGAAATCTGAATGCTGAGTGTTGTTCAAAGCTGAGAACAGAGTTTTTGGGCTCTGAGTGACTCCAAAAACCTTTTCAGGCATTCTCCTTTAAATTGAATGCTGAGCGATGTTGAAAACGTGGGAATCGTGTTTTTGCGCTCTGAAAGTGTTGAAAACCGTGTTTCTGGCAATATAGTTGAAATTGCACGTTGAATGATGTTAACACCCAGGAATCGCGTTTTTGCGCTCTGAAAGTGTCGAAAACAGCTTTTCTGATGCACTTCTGGAAAATGAGTGCTGTGTGTTGTTCAAAGCTGGGAACAGAGTTTTTGGGCTTGGAGAGGGTGAAAATTGTGTTTCTGACAGTCTACTGAAATCTGAATGCTGAGTATTGTTCAAAGCTGAGAACAGAGTTTTTGGGCTCTGAGTGACTCCAAAAACCTTTCCAGGCATTCTCCTTTAAATTGAATGCTGAGCGATGTTGAAAACGTGAGAATCGTGTTTTTGCGCTCTGAAAGTGTTGAAAACTGTGTTTCTGGCAATATAGTTGAAACTGCACGCTGAATGATGTTAAAACCCGGGAATCGCGTTTTTTTCGTTGTGAAAGTGTCGAAAACTGCGTTTCTGATGCACTTCTGGAAAATGAATGCTGTGTGTTGTTCAAAGCTGGGAACAGAGTTTTTGGCCTTGGAGAGTGTGAAAATTGTGTTTCTGACAGTCTACTGAAATCTGAATGCTGAGCGATGTTGAAAACGTGGGAATCGTGTTTTTGCGCTCTGAAAGTGTCGAAAACAGCTTTTCTGATGCACTTCTGGAAAATGAGTGCTGTGTGTTGTTCAAAGCTGGGAACAGAGTTTTTGGGCTTGGAGAGGGTGAAAATTGTGTTTCTGACAGTCTACTGAAATCTGAATGCTGAGTATTGTTCAAAGCTCAAAACAGAGTTTTTGGGCTCTGAGTGACTCCAAAAACCTTTCCAGGCATTCTCCTTTAAATTGAATGCTGAGCGATGTTGAACACGTGGGAATCGTGTTTTTGCGCTCTGAAAGTGTTGAAAACTGTGTTTCTGGCAATATAGTTGAAACTGCACGCTGAATGATGTTAAAACCCAGGAATCGCGTTTTTGCGCTCTGAAAGTGTCGAAAACAGCTTTTTTGATGCACTTCTGGAAAATGAGTGCTGTGTGTTGTTCAAAGCTGGGAACAGAGTTTTTGGGCTTGGAGAGGGTGAAAATTGTGTTTCTGACAGTCTACTGAAATCTGAATGCTGAGTATTGTTCAAAGCTGAGAACAGAGTTTTTGGGCTCTGAGTGACTCCAAAAACCTTTCCAGGCATTCTCCTTTAAATTGAATGCTGAGCGATGTTGAAAACGTGGGAATCGTGTTTTTGCGCTCTGAAAGTGTTGAAAACCGTGTTTCTGGCAATATAGTTGAAACTGCACGTTGAATGATGTTAAAACCCGGGAATCGCGTTTTTGCGCTCTGAAAGTGTCGAAACAGGGTTTCTCGCAATATCATTGAAACTGCACGCTGAATGATGTTAAAACCCGGGAATCGCGTTTTTTGCGTTGTGAAAGTGTAGAAAACGGCGTTTCTGATGCACTTCTGGAAAATGAATGCTGTGTGTTGTTCAAAGCTGGGAACAGAGTTTTTGGGCTTGGAGAGTGTGAAAATTTTATTTCTGGCAGTCTACTGAAATCTGAATGCTGAGTGTTGTTCAAAGCTGAGAACAGAGTTTTTGGGCTCTGAGTGACTCCAAAAACCTTTTCAGGCATTCTCCTTTAAATTGAATGCTGAGCGATGTTGAAAACGTGGGAATCGTGTTTTTGCGCTCTGAAAGTGTTGAAAACCGTGTTTCTGGCAATATAGTTGAAATTGCACGTTGAATGATGTTAACACCCAGGAATCGCGTTTTTGCGCTCTGAAAGTGTCGAAAACAGCTTTTCTGATGCACTTCTGGAAAATGAGTGCTGTGTGTTGTTCAAAGCTGGGAACAGAGTTTTTGGGCTTGGAGAGGGTGAAAATTGTGTTTCTGACAGTCTACTGAAATCTGAATGCTGAGTATTGTTCAAAGCTCAGAACAGAGTTTTTGGGCTCTGAGTGACTCCAAAAACCTTTCCAGGCATTCTCCTTTAAATTGAATGCTGAGCGATGTTGAACACGTGAGAATCGTGTTTTTGCGCTCTGAAAGTGTTGAAAACTGTGTTTCTGGCAATATAGTTGAAACTGCACGCTGAATGATGTTAAAACCCGGGAATCGCGTTTTTTCGTTGTGAAAGTGTCGAAAACTGCGTTTCTGATGCACTTCTGGAAAATGAATGCTGTGTGTTGTTCAAAGCTGGGAACAGAGTTTTTGGGCTTGGAGAGTGTGAAAATTGTGTTTCTGACAGTCTACTGAAATCTGAATGCTGAGCGATGTTGAAAACGTGGGAATCGTGTTTTTGCGCTCTGAAAGTGTCGAAAACAGCTTTTCTGATGCACTTCTGGAAAATGAGTGCAGTGTGTTGTTCAAAGCTGGGAACAGATGTTTTGGGCTTGGAGAGGGTGAAAATTGTGTTTCTGACAGTCTACTGAAATCTGAATGCTGAGTATTGTTCAAAGCTGAGAACAGAGTTTTTGGGCTCTGAGTGACTCCAAAAACCTTTCCAGGCATTCTCCTTTAAATTGAATGCTGAGCGATGTTGAAAACGTGGGAATCGTGTTTTTGCACTCTGAAAGTGTTGAAAACTGTGTTTCTGGCAATATAGTTGAAACTGCACGCTGAATGATGTTAAAACCGGGAATCGCGTTTTTTCGTTGTGAAAGTGTCGAAAACTGCGTTTCTGATGCACTTCTGGAAAATGAATGCTGTGTGTTGTTCAAAGCTGGGAACAGAGTTTTTGGGCTTGGAGAGTGTGAAAATTGTGTTTCTGACAGTCTACTGAAATCTGAATGCTGAGCGATGTTGAAAACGTGGGAATCGCGTTTTTGCGCTCTGAAAGTGTCGAAAACAGCTTTTCTGATGCACTTCTGGAAAATGAGTGCTGTGTGTTGTTCAAAGCTGGGAACAGAGTTTTTGGGCTTGGAGAGGGTGAAAATTGTGTTTCTGACAGTCTACTGAAATCTGAATGCTGAGTATTGTTCAAAGCTGAGAACAGAGTTTTTGGGCTCTGAGTGACTCCAAAAACCTTTCCAGGCATTCTCCTTTAAATTGAATGCTGAGCGATGTTGAACACGTGGGAATCGTGTTTTTTGCGCTCTGAAAGTGTTGAAAACTGTGTTTCTGGCAATATAGTTGAAACTGCACGCTGAATGATGTTAAAACCCAGGAATCGCGTTTTTGCGCTCTGAAAGTGTCGAAAACAGCTTTTTGATGCACTTCTGGAAAATGAGTGCTGTGTGTTGTTCAAAGCTGGGAACAGAGTTTTTGGGCTTGGAGAGGGTGAAAATTGTGTTTCTGACAGTCTACTGAAATCTGAATGCTGAGTATTGTTCAAAGCTGAGTACAGTGTTTTTTGGGCTCTGAGTGACTCCAAAAACCCTTCCAGGCATTCTCCTTTTAATTGAATGCTGAGCGATGTTGAAAACGTGGGAATCGTGTTTTTGCGCTCTGAAAGTGTTGAAAACCTGTGTTTCTGGCAATATAGTTGAAACTGCACGCTGAATGATTTTAAAACCCAGGAATCGCGTTTTTGCGCTCTGAAAGTGTCGAAAACAGCTTTTTTGATGCACTTCTGGAAAATGAGTGCTGTGTGTTGTTCAAAGCTGGGAACAGAGTTTTTGGGCTTGGAGAGGGTGAAAATTGTGTTTCTGACAGTCTACTGAAATCTGAATGCTGAGTATTGTTCAAAGCTGAGAACAGTGTTTTTGGGCTCTGAGTGACTCCAAAAACCTTTCCAGGCATTCTCCTTTAAATTGAATGCTGAGCGATGTTGAAAACGTGGGAATCGTGTTTTTGCGCTCTGAAAGTGTTGAAAACCGTGTTTCTGGCAATATAGTTGAAACTGCACGTTGAATGATGTTAAAACCCGGGAATCGCGTTTTTGCGCTCTGAAAGTGTCGAAAAACAGCTTTTTTGATGCACTTCTGGAAAATGAGTGCTGTGTGTTGTTCAAAGCTGGGAACAGAGTTTTTGGGCTTGGAGAGGGTGAAAATTGTGTTTCTGACAGTCTACTGAAATCTGAATGCTGAGTATTGTTCAAAGCTGA
>NW_023494663.1:0-28817 GCF_013368585.1 Megalops cyprinoides | reverse complement strand
ACTGCACGTTGAATGATGTTAAAACCCAGGAATCGCGTTTTTGCGCTCTGAAAGTGTCGAAAACAGCTTTTTTGATGCACTTCTGGAAAATGAGTGCTGTGTGTTGTTCAAAGCTGGGAACAGAGTTTTTGGGCTTGGAGAGGGTGAAAATTGTGTTTCTGACAGTCTACTGAAATCTGAATGCTGAGTATTGTTCAAAGCTGAGAACAGAGTTTTTGGGCTCTGAGTGACTCCAAAAACCTTTCCAGGCATTCTCCTTTAAATTGAATGCTGAGCGATGTTGAAAACGTGGGAATCGTGTTTCTGCGCTCTGAAAGTGTTGAATACCGTGTTTCTGGCAATATAGATGAAACTGCACGTTGAATGATGTTAAAACGCAGGAATCGCGTTTTTGCGCTCTGAAAGTGTCGAAAACAGGGATTCTCGCAATATCATTGAAACTGCACGCTGAATGATGTTAAAACCCGGGAATCGCGTTTTTGCGTTGTGAAAGTGTAGAAAACGGCGTTTTTGATGCACTTCTGGAAAATGAATGCTGTGTGTTGTTCAAAGCTGGGAACAGAGTTTTTGGGCTTGGAGAGTGTGAAAATTGTGTTTCTGACAGTCTACTGAAATCTGAATGCTGAGTGTTGTTCAAAGCTGAGAACAGAGTTTTTGGGCTCTGAGTGACTCCAAAAACCTTTTCAGGCATTCTCCTTTAAATTGAATGCTGAGCGATGTTGAAAACGTGGGAATCGTGTTTTTGCGCTCTGAAAGTGTTGAAAACCGTGTTTCTGGCAATATAGTTGAAACTGCACGCTGAATGATGTTAAAACCCAGGAATCGCGTTTTTGCGCTCTGAAAGTGTCGAAAACAGCTTTTTTGATGCACTTCTGGAAAATGAGTGCTGTGTGTTGTTCAAAGCTGGGAACAGAGTTTTTGGGCTCTGAGTGACTCCAAAAACCTTTTCAGGCATTCTCCTTTAAATTGAATGCTGAGCGATGTTGAAAACGTGGGAATCGTGTTTTTGCGCTCTGAAAGTGTTGAAAACCGTGTTTCTGGCAATATAGTTGAAACTGCACGCTGAATGATGTTAAAACCCGGGAATCGCGTTTTTGCGCTCTGAAAGTGTCGAAAACAGCTTTTTGATGCACTTCTGGAAAATGTGTGCTGTGTGTTGTTCAAAGCTGGGAACAGAGTTTTTGGGCTTGGAGAGGGTGAAAATTGTGTTTCTGACAGTCTACTGAAATCTGAATGCTGAGTATTGTTCAAAGCTGAGAACAGAGTTTTTGGGCTCTGAGTGACTCGAAAAACCTTTCCAGGCATTCTCCTTTAAATTGAATGCTGAGCGATGTTGAAAACGTGGGAATCATGTTTCTGCGCTCTGAAAGTGTTGAAAACCGTGTTTCTGGCAATATAGATGAAACTGCACGTTGAATGATGTTAAAACCCAGGAATCGCGTTTTTGCGCTCTGAAAGTGTCGAAAACAGGGTTTCTCGCAATATCATTGAAACTGCACGCTGAATGATGTTAAAACCCGGGAATCGCTTTTTTGCGTTGTGAAAGTGTCGAAAACGGCGTTTCTGATGCACTTCTTTAAAATGAATGCTGTGTGTTGTTCAAAGCTGGGAACAGAGTTTTTGGGCTTGGAGAGTGTGAAAATTGTGTTTTTGACAGTCTACTGAAATCTGAATGCTGAGTGTTGTTCAAAGCTGAGAACAGAGTTTTTGGGCTCTGAGTGACTCCAAAAACCTTTTCAGGCATTCTCCTTTAAATTGAATGCTGAGCGATGTTGAAAACGTGGGAATCGTGTTTTTGCGCTCTGAAAGTGTTGAAAACCGTGTTTCTGGCAATATAGTTGAAAATGCACGTTGAATGATGTTAAAACCCAGGAATCGCGTTTTTGCGCTCTGAAAGTGTCGAAAACAGGGTTTCTCGCAATATCATTGAAACTGCACGCTGAATGATGTTAAAACCCGGGAATCGCTTTTTTTGCGTTGTGAAAGTGTAGAAAACGGCGTTTCTGATGCACTTCTTTAAAATGAATGCTGTGTGTTGTTCAAAGCTGGGAACAGAGTTTTTGGGCTTGGAGAGTGTGAAAATTGTGTTTCTGGCAGTCTACTGAAATCTGAATGCTGAGTGTTGTTCAAAGCTGAGAACAGAGTTTTTGGGCTCTGAGTGACTCCAAAAACCTTTTCAGGCATTCTCCTTTAAATTGAATGCTGAGCGATGTTAAAAACGTGGGAATCGTGTTTTTGCGCTCTGAAAGTGTTGAAAACCGTGTTTCTGGCAATATAGTTGAAACTGCACGTTGAATGATGTTAAAACCCAGGAATCGCGTTTTTGCGCTCTGAAAGTGTCGAAAACAGCGTTTCTGATGCACTTCTGGAAAATGAATGCTGTGTGTTGTTCAAAGCTGGGAACAGAGTTTTTGGGCTTGGAGAGTGTGAAAATTGTGTTTCTGACAGTCTACTGAAATCTGAATGCTGAGTATTGTTCAAAGCTGAGAACAGAGTTTTTGGGCTTTGAGTGACTCCAAAAACCTTTTCAGGCATTCTCCTTTAAATTGAATGCTGAACGATGTTGAAAACGTGGGAATCGTGTTTTTGCGCTCTGAAAGTGTTGAAAACCGTGTTTCTGGCAATATAGTTGAAACTGCACGTTGATTGATGTTAAAACCCAGGAATCGCGTTTTTGCGCTCTGAAAGTGTCGAAAACAGGGTTTCTCGCAATATCATTGAAACTGCATGCTGAATGATGTTAAAACCCGGGAATCGCGTTTTTGCGTTGTGAAAGTGTAGAAAACGGCGTTTCTGATGCACTTCTGGAAAATGAATGCTGTGTGTTGTTCAAAGCTGGGAACAGAGTTTTTGGGCTTGGAGAGTGTGAAAATTGTGTTTCTGGCAGTCTACTGAAATCTGAATGCTGAGTGTTGTTCAAAGCTGAGAACAGAGTTTTTGGGCTCTGAGTGACTCCAAAAACCTTTTCAGGCATTCTCCTTTAAATTGAATGCTGAGCGATGTTGAAAACGTGGGAATCGTGTTTTTGCGCTCTGAAAGTGTTGAAAACCGTGTTTCTGGCAATATAGTTGAAACTGCACGTTGAATGATGTTAAAACCCAGGAATCGCGTTTTTGCGCTCTGGAAGTGTCGAAAACAGCTTTTCTGATGCACTTCTGGAAAATGAGTGCAGTGTGTTGTTCAAAGCTGGGAACAGAGTTTTTGGGCTTGGAGAGTGTGAAAATTGTGTTTCTGACAGTCTACTGAAATCTGAATGCTGAGTATTGTTCAAAGCTGAGAACAGAGTTTTTGGGCTCTGAGTGACTCCAAAAACCTTTCCAGGCATTCTCCTTTAAATTGAATGCTGAGTGATGTTGAAAACGTGGGAATCGTGTTTCTGCGCTCTGAAAGTGTTGAAAACCGTGTTTCTGGCAATATCATTGAAACTGCACGTTGAATGATGTTAAAACCCAGGAATCGCGTTTTTGCGCTCTGAAAGTGTCGAAAACAGCGTTTCTGATGCACTTCTGGAAAATGAATGCTGTGTGTTGTTCAAAGCTGGGAACAGAGTTTTTGGGCTTGGAGAGTGTGAAAATTGTGTTTCTGGCAGTCTACTGAAATCTGAATGCTGAGTGTTGTTCAAAGCTGAGAACAGAGTTTTTGGGCTCTGAGTGACTCCAAAAACCTTTTCAGGCATACTCCTTTAAATTGAATGCTGAGCGATGTTGAAAACGTGGGAATCGTGTTTTTGCGCTCTGAAAGTGTTGAATACCGTGTTTCTGGCAATATAGTTGAAACTGCACGTTGAATGATGTTAAAACCCAGGAATCGCGTTTTTGCGCTCTGAAAGTGTCGAAAACAGCTTTTTTGATGCACTTCTGGAAAATGAGTGCTCTGTGTTGTTCAAAGCTGGGAACAGAGTTTTTGGGCTTGGAGAGGGTGAAAATTGTGTTTCTGACAGTCTACTGAAATCTGAATGCTGAGTGTTGTTCAAAGCTGAGAACAGAGTTTTTGGGCTCTGAGTGACTCGAAAAACCTTTCCAGGCATTCTCCTTTAAATTGAATGCTGAGCGATGTTGAAAACGTGGGAATCATGTTTCTGCGCTCTGAAAGTGTTGAAAACCGTGTTTCTGGCAATATAGATGAAACTGCACGTTGAATGATGTTAAAACCCAGGAATCGCGTTTTTGCGCTCTGAAAGTGTCGAAAACAGGGTTTCTGGCAATATAGATGAAACTGCACGTTTAATGATGTTAAAACCCAGGAATCGCGTTTTTGCGCTCTGAAAGTGTCGAAAACAGGGTTTCTCGCAATATCATTGAAACTGCACGCTGAATGATGTTAAAACCCGGGAATCGCGTTTTTGCGTTGTGAAAGTGTAGAAAACGGCGTTTCTGATGCACTTCTGGAAAATGAATGCTGTGTGTTGTTCAAAGCTGGGAACAGAGTTTTTGGGCTTGGAGAGTGTGAAAATTGTGTTTCTGACAGTCTACTGAAATCTGAATGCTGAGTGTTGTTCAAAGCTGGGAACAGAGTTTTTGGGCTTGGAGAGGGTGAAAATTGTGTTTCTGACAGTCTACTGAAATCTGAATGCTGAGTATTGTTCAAAGCTGAGAACAGAGTTTTTGGGCTCTGAGTGACTCCAAAAACCTTTTCAGGCATTCTCCTTTAAATTGAATGCTGAGCGATGTTGAAAACGTGGGAATCGTGTTTTTGCGCTCTGAAAGTGTTGAAAACCGTGTTTCTGGCAATATAGTTGAAAATGCACGTTGAATGATGTTAAAACCCAGGAATCGCGTTTTTGCGCTCTGAAAGTGTCGAAAACAGGGTTTCTCGCAATATCATTGAAACTGCACGCTGAATGATGTTAAAACCCGGGAATCGCTTTTTTGCGTTGTGAAAGTGTCGAAAACGGCGTTTCTGATGCACTTCTTTAAAAAGAATGCTGTGTGTTGTTCAAAGCTGGGAACAGAGTTTTTGGGCTTGGAGAGTGTGAAAATTGTGTTTCTGGCAGTCTACTGAAATCTGAATGCTGAGTATTGTTCAAAGCTGAGAACAGAGTTTTTGGGCTCTGAGTGACTCCAAAAACCTTTTCAGGCATTCTCCTTTAAATTGAATGCTGAGCGATGTTGAAAACGTGGGAATCGTGTTTTTGCGCTCTGAAAGTGTTGAAAACCGTGTTTCTGGCAATATAGTTGAAACTGCACGTTGATTGATGTTAAAACCCAGGAATCGCGTTTTTGCGCTCTGAAAGTGTCGAAAACAGGGATTGTCGCAATATCATTGAAACTGCATGCTGAATGATGTTAAAACCCGGGAATCGCGTTTTTGCGTTGTGAAAGTGTCGAAAACTGCGTTCTGATGCACTTCTGGAAAATGAATGCTGTGTGTTGTTCAAAGCTGGGAACAGAGTTTTTGGGCTTGGAGAGTGTGAAAATTGTGTTTCTGACAGTCTACTGAAATCTGAATGCTGAGTGTTGTTCAAAGCTGAGAACAGAGTTTTTGGGCTCTGAGAGACTCCAAAAACCTTTTCAGGCATTCTCCTTTAAATTGAATGCTGAGCGATGTTGAAAACGTGAGAATCGTGTTTTTGCGCTCTGAAAGTGTTGAAAACCGTGTTTCTGGCAATATAGTTGAAAATGCACGTTGAATGATGTTAAAACCCAGGAATAGCGTTTTTGCGCTCTGAAAGTGTCGAAAACAGGGTTTCTCGCAATATCATTGAAACTGCACGCTGAATGATTTTAAAACCCGGGAATCGCGTTTTTGCCTTGTGAAAGTGTAGAAAACGGCGTTTCTGATGCACTTCTGGAAAATGAATGCTGTGTGTTGTTCAAAGCTGGGAACAGAGTTTTTGGGCTTGGAGAGTGTGAAAATTGTGTTTCTGACAGTCTACTGAAATCTGAATGCTGAGTGTTGTTCAAAGCTGAGAACAGAGTTTTTGGGCTTGGAGAGTGTGAAAATTGTGTTTCTGGCAGTCTACTGAAATCTGAATGCTGAGTGTTGTTCAAAGCTGAGAACAGAGTTTTTGGGCTCTGAGTGACTCCAAAAACCTTTTCAGGCATTCTCCTTTAAATTGAATGCTGAGCGATGTTGAAAACGCGGGAATCGTGTTTTTGCGCTCTGAAAGTGTTGAAAACCGTGTTTCTGGCAATATAGTTGAAACTGCACGCTGAATGATGTTAAAACCCAGGAATCGCGTTTTTGCGCTCTGAAAGTGTCGAAAACAGCTTTTTTGATGCACTTCTGGAAAATGAGTGCTGTGTGTTGTTCAAAGCTGGGAACAGAGTTTTTGGGCTCTGAGTGACTCCAAAAACCTTTTCAGGCATTCTCCTTTAAATTGAATGCTGAGCGATGTTGAAAACGTGGGAATCGTGTTTTTGCGCTCTGAAAGTGTTGAAAACCGTGTTTCTGGCAATATAGTTGAAACTGCACGCTGAATGATGTTAAAACCCGGGAATCGCGTTTTTGCGCTCTGAAAGTGTCGAAAACAGCTTTTTTGATGCACTTCTGGAAAATGAGTGCTGTGTGTTGTTCAAAGCTGGGAACAGAGTTTTTGGGCTTGGAGAGTGTGAAAATTGTGTTTCTGACAGTCTACTGAAATCTGAATGCTGAGTATTGTTCAAAGCTGAGAACAGAGTTTTTGGGCTCTGAGTGACTCCAAAAACCTTTCCAGGCATTCTCCTTTAAATTGAATGCTGAGTGATGTTGAAAACGTGGGAATCATGTTTCTGCGCTCTGAAAGTGTTGAAAACCGTGTTTCTGGCAATATAGATGAAACTGCACGTTTAATGATGTTAAAACCCAGGAATCGCGTTTTTGCGCTCTGAAAGTGTCGAAAACAGGGTTTCTCGCAATATCATTGAAACTGCACGCTGAATGATGTTAAAACCCGGGAATCGCGTTTTTGCGCTCTGAAAGTGTCGAAAACAGCTTTTTTGATGCACTTCTGGAAAATGAGTGCTGTGTGTTGTTCAAAGCTGAGAACAGAGTTTTTGGGCTCTGAGAGACTCCAAAAACCTTTTCAGGCATTCTCCTTTAAATTGAATGCTGAGCGATGTTGAAAACGTGAGAATCGTGTTTTTGCGCTCTGAAAGTGTTGAAAACCGTGTTTCTGGCAATATAGTTGAAAATGCACGTTGAATGATGTTAAAACCCAGGAATAGCGTTTTTGCGCTCTGAAAGTGTCGAAAACAGGGTTTCTCGCAATATCATTGAAACTGCACGCTGAATGATTTTAAAACCCGGGAATCGCGTTTTTGCCTTGTGAAAGTGTAGAAAACGGCGTTTCTGATGCACTTCTGGAAAATGAATGCTGTGTGTTGTTCAAAGCTGGGAACAGAGTTTTTGGGCTTGGAGAGTGTGAAAATTGTGTTTCTGACAGTCTACTGAAATCTGAATGCTGAGTGTTGTTCAAAGCTGAGAACAGAGTTTTTGGGCTTGGAGAGTGTGAAAATTGTGTTTCTGGCAGTCTACTGAAATCTGAATGCTGAGTGTTGTTCAAAGCTGAGAACAGAGTTTTTGGGCTCTGAGTGACTCCAAAAACCTTTTCAGGCATTCTCCTTTAAATTGAATGCTGAGCGATGTTGAAAACGCGGGAATCGTGTTTTTGCGCTCTGAAAGTGTTGAAAACCGTGTTTCTGGCAATATAGTTGAAACTGCACGCTGAATGATGTTAAAACCCAGGAATCGCGTTTTTGCGCTCTGAAAGTGTCGAAAACAGCTTTTTTGATGCACTTCTGGAAAATGAGTGCTGTGTGTTGTTCAAAGCTGGGAACAGAGTTTTTGGGCTCTGAGTGACTCCAAAAACCTTTTCAGGCATTCTCCTTTAAATTGAATGCTGAGCGATGTTGAAAACGTGGGAATCGTGTTTTTGCGCTCTGAAAGTGTTGAAAACCGTGTTTCTGGCAATATAGTTGAAACTGCACGCTGAATGATGTTAAAACCCGGGAATCGCGTTTTTGCGCTCTGAAAGTGTCGAAAACAGCTTTTTTGATGCACTTCTGGAAAATGAGTGCTGTGTGTTGTTCAAAGCTGGGAACAGAGTTTTTGGGCTTGGAGAGTGTGAAAATTGTGTTTCTGACAGTCTACTGAAATCTGAATGCTGAGTATTGTTCAAAGCTGAGAACAGAGTTTTTGGGCTCTGAGTGACTCCAAAAACCTTTCCAGGCATTCTCCTTTAAATTGAATGCTGAGTGATGTTGAAAACGTGGGAATCATGTTTCTGCGCTCTGAAAGTGTTGAAAACCGTGTTTCTGGCAATATAGATGAAACTGCACGTTTAATGATGTTAAAACCCAGGAATCGCGTTTTTGCGCTCTGAAAGTGTCGAAAACAGGGTTTCTCGCAATATCATTGAAACTGCACGCTGAATGATGTTAAAACCCGGGAATCGCGTTTTTGCGTTGTGAAAGTGTAGAAAACGGCGTTTCTGATGCACTTCTGGAAAATGAATGCTGTGTGTTGTTCAAAGCTGGGAACAGAGTTTTTGGGCTTGGAGAGTGTGAAAATTGTGTTTCTGACAGTCTACTGAAATCTGAATGCTGAGTGTTGTTCAAAGCTGGGAACAGAGTTTTTGGGCTTGGAGAGGGTGAAAATTGTGTTTCTGACAGTCTACTGAAATCTGAATGCTGAGTATTGTTCAAATCTGAGAACAGAGTTTTTGGGCTCTGAGTGACTCCAAAAACCTTTCCAGGAATTCTCCTTTAAATTGAATGCTGAGCGATGTTGAAAACGTGGGAATCGTGTTTCTGCGCTCTGAAAGTGTTGAAAACCGTGTTTCTGGCAATATAGATGAAACTGCACGTTGAATGATGTTAAAACCCAGGAATCGCGTTTTTGCGCTCTGAAAGTGTCGAAAACAGGGTTTCTCGCAATATCATTGAAACTGCACGCTGAATGATGTTAAAACCTGGGAATCGCGTTTTTGCGTTGTGAAAGTGTAGAAAACGGCGTTTTTGATGCACTTCTGGAAAATGAATGCTGTGTGTTGTTCAAAGCTGGGAACAGAGTTTTTGGGCTTGGAGAGTGTGAAAATTGTGTTTCTGACAGTCTACTGAAATCTGAATGCTGAGTGTTGTTCAAAGCTGAGAACAGAGTTTTTGGGCTCTGAGTGACTCCAAAAACCTTTTCAGGCATTCTCCTTTAAATTGAATGCTGAGCGATGTTGAAAACGTGGGAATCGTGTTTCTGCGCTCTGAAAGTGTTGAAAACCGTGTTTCTGGCAATATAGTTGAAACTGCACGCTGAATGATGTTAAAACCCAGGAATCGCGTTTTTGCGCTCTGAAAGTGTCGAAAACAGCTTTTTTGATGCACTTCTGGAAAATGAGTGCTGTGTGTTGTTCAAAGCTGGGAACAGAGTTTTTGGGCTCTGAGTGACTCCAAAAACCTTTTCAGGCATTCTCCTTTAAATTGAATGCTGAGCGATGTTGAAAACGTGGGAATCGTGTTTTTGCGCTCTGAAAGTGTTGAAAACCGTGTTTCTGGCAATATAGTTGAAACTGCACGCTGAATGATGTTAAAACCCGGGAATCGCGTTTTTGCGCTCTGAAAGTGTCGAAAACAGCTTTTTTGATGCACTTCTGGAAAATGAGTGCTGTGTGTTGTTCAAAGCTGGGAACAGAGTTTTTGGGTTTGGAGAGTGTGAAAATTGTGTTTCTGACAGTCTACTGAAATCTGAATGCTGAGTATTGTTCAAAGCTGAGAACAGAGTTTTTGGGCTCTGAGTGACTCCAAAAACCTTTCCAGGCATTCTCCTTTAAATTGAATGCTGAGCGATGTTGAAAACGTGGGAATCATGTTTCTGCGCTCTGAAAGTGTTGAAAACCGTGTTTCTGGCAATATAGATGAAACTGCACGTTTAATGATGTTAAAACCCAGGAATCGCGTTTTTGCGCTCTGAAAGTGTCGAAAACAGGGTTTCTCGCAATATCATTGAAACTGCACGCTGAATGATGTTAAAACCCGGGAATCGCTTTTTTGCGTTGTGAAAGTGTCGAAAACGGCGTTTCTGATGCACTTCTTTAAAATGAATGCTGTGTGTTGTTCAAAGCTGGGAACAGAGTTTTTGGGCTTGGAGAGTGTGAAAATTGTGTTTCTGGCAGTCTACTGAAATCTGAATGCTGAGTGTTGTTCAAAGCTGAGAACAGAGTTTTTGGGCTCTGAGTGACTCCAAAAATCTTTCCAGGCATTCTCCTTTAAATTGAATGCTGAGCGATGTTGAAAACGTGGGAATCGTGTTTTTGCGCTCTGAAAGTGTTGAAAACCGTGTTTCTGGCAATATCATTGAAACTGCACGTTGAATGATGTTAAAACCCAGGAATCGCGTTTTTGCGCTCTGAAAGTGTCGAAAACAGCGTTTCTGATGCACTTCTGGAAAATGAATGCTGTGTGTTGTTCAAAGCTGGGAACAGAGTTTTTGGGCTTGGAGAGTGTGAAAATTGTGTTTCTGGCAGTCTACTGAAATCTGAATGCTGAGTGTTGTTCAAAGCTGAGAACAGAGTTTTTGGGCTCTGAGTGACTCCAAAAACCTTTTCAGGCATACTCCTTTAAATTGAATGCTGAGCGATGTTGAAAACGTGGGAATCGTGTTTTTGCGCTCTGAAAGTGTTGAATACCGTGTTTCTGGCAATATAGTTGAAACTGCACGTTGAATGATGTTAAAACCCAGGAATCGCGTTTTTGCGCTCTGAAAGTGTCGAAAACAGCTTTTTTGATGCACTTCTGGAAAATGAATGCTGTGTATTGTTCAAAGCTGAGAACAGAGTTTTTGGGCTCTGAGTGACTCCAAAAACCTTTCCAGGCATTCTCCTTTAAATTGAATGCTGAGCGATGTTGAAAACGTGGGAATCGTGTTTTTGCGCTCTGAAAGTGTTGAATACCGTGTTTCTGGCAATATCATTGAAACTGCACGTTGAATGATGTTAAAACCCAGGAATCGCGTTTTTGCGCTCTGAAAGTGTCGAAAACAGCGTTTCTGATGCACTTCTGGAAAATGAATGCTGTGTGTTGTTCAAAGCTGGGAACAGAGTTTTTGGGCTTGGAGAGTGTGAAAATTGTGTTTCTGACAGTCTACTGAAATCTGAATGCTGAGTGTTGTTCAAAGCTGAGAACAGAGTTTTTGGGCTCTGAGTGACTCCAAAAACCTTTTCAGGCATTCTCCTTTAAATTGCATGCTGAGCGATGTTGAAAATGTGGGAATCGTGTTTTTGCGCTCTGAAAGTGTTGAAAACCGTGTTTCTGGCAATATAGTTGAAACTGCACGCTGAATGATGTTAAAACCCAGGAATCGCGTTTTTGCGCTCTGAAAGTGTCAAAAACAGGGTTTCTCGCAATATCATTGAAACTGCACGCTGAATGATGTTAAAACCCGGGAATCGCGTTTTTGCGCTCTGAAAGTGTCGAAAACAGCTTTTTTGATGCACTTCTGGAAAATGAGTGCTGTGTGTTGTTCAAAGCTGGGAACAGAGTTTTTGGGCTTGGAGAGGGTGAAAATTGTGTTTCTGACAGTCTACTGAAATCTGAATGCTGAGTATTGTTCAAAGCTGAGAACAGAGTTTTTGGGCTCTGAGTGACTCCAAAAACCTTTCCAGGCATTCTCCTTTAAATTGAATGCTGAGCGATGTTGAAAACGTGGGAATCGTGTTTTTGCGCTCTGAAAGTGTTGAAAACCGTGTTTCTGGCAATATAGATGAAACTGCACGTTTAATGATGTTAAAACCCAGGAATCGCGTTTTTGCGCTCTGAAAGTGTCGAAAACAGGGTTTCTCGCAATATCATTGAAACTGCACGCTGAATGATGTTAAAACCCGGGAATCGCTTTTTTGCGTTGTGAAAGTGTCGAAAACGGCGTTTCTGATGCACTTCTTTAAAATGAATGCTGTGTGTTGTTCAAAGCTGGGAACAGAGTTTTTGGGCTTGGAGAGTGTGAAAATTGTGTTTCTGGCAGTCTACTGAAATCTGAATGCTGAGTGTTGTTCAAAGCTGAGAACAGAGTTTTTGGGCTCTGAGTGACTCCAAAAATCTTTCCAGGCATTCTCCTTTAAATTGAATGCTGAGCGATGTTGAAAACGTGGGAATCGTGTTTTTGCGCTCTGAAAGTGTTGAAAACCGTGTTTCTGGCAATATCATTGAAACTGCACGTTGAATGATGTTAAAACCCAGGAATCGCGTTTTTGCGCTCTGAAAGTGTCGAAAACAGCGTTTCTGATGCACTTCTGGAAAATGAATGCTGTGTGTTGTTCAAAGCTGGGAACAGAGTTTTTGGGCTTGGAGAGTGTGAAAATTGTGTTTCTGGCAGTCTACTGAAATCTGAATGCTGAGTGTTGTTCAAAGCTGAGAACAGAGTTTTTGGGCTCTGAGTGACTCCAAAAACCTTTTCAGGCATACTCCTTTAAATTGAATGCTGAGCGATGTTGAAAACGTGGGAATCGTGTTTTTGCGCTCTGAAAGTGTTGAATACCGTGTTTCTGGCAATATAGTTGAAACTGCACGTTGAATGATGTTAAAACCCAGGAATCGCGTTTTTGCGCTCTGAAAGTGTCGAAAACAGCTTTTTTGATGCACTTCTGGAAAATGAATGCTGTGTGTTGTTCAAAGCTGGGAACAGAGTTTTTGGGCTTGGAGAGTGTGAAAATTGTGTTTCTGACAGTCTACTGAAATCTGAATGCTGAGTATTGTTCAAAGCTGAGAACAGAGTTTTTGGGCTCTGAGTGACTCCAAAAACCTTTCCAGGCATTCTCCTTTAAATTGAATGCTGAGCGATGTTGAAAACGTGGGAATCGTGTTTTTTCGCTCTGAAAGTGTTGAATACCGTGTTTCTGGCAATATCATTGAAACTGCACGTTGAATGATGTTAAAACCCAGGAATCGCGTTTTTGCGCTCTGAAAGTGTCGAAAACAGCGTTTCTGATGCACTTCTGGAAAATGAATGCTGTGTGTTGTTCAAAGCTGGGAACAGAGTTTTTGGGCTTGGAGAGTGTGAAAATTGTGTTTCTGACAGTCTACTGAAATCTGAATGCTGAGTGTTGTTCAAAGCTGAGAACAGAGTTTTTGGGCTCTGAGTGACTCCAAAAACCTTTTCAGGCATTCTCCTTTAAATTGCATGCTGAGCGATGTTGAAAATGTGGGAATCGTGTTTTTGCGCTCTGAAAGTGTTGAAAACCGTGTTTCTGGCAATATAGTTGAAACTGCACGCTGAATGATGTTAAAACCCAGGAATCGCGTTTTTGCGCTCTGAAAGTGTCGAAAACAGCTTTTTTGATGCACTTCTGGAAAATGAGTGCTGTGTGTTGTTCAAAGCTGGGAACAGAGTTTTTGGGCTTGGAGAGGGTGAAAATTGTGTTTCTGACAGTCTACTGAAATCTGAATGCTGAGTATTGTTCAAAGCTGAGAACAGAGTTTTTGGGCTCTGAGTGACTCCAAAAACCTTTCCAGGCATTCTCCTTTAAATTGAATGCTGAGCGATGTTGAAAACGTGGGAATCGTGTTTCTGCGCTCTGAAAGTGTTGAATACCGTGTTTCTGGCAATATAGATGAAACTGCACGTTGAATGATGTTAAAACGCAGGAATCGCGTTTTTGCGCTCTGAAAGTGTCGAAAACAGGGTTTCTCGCAATATCATTGAAACTGCACGCTGAATGATGTTAAAACCCGGGAATCGCGTTTTTGCGTTGTGAAAGTGTAGAAAACGGCGTTTTTGATGCACTTCTGGAAAATGAATGCTGTGTGTTGTTCAAAGCTGGGAACAGAGTTTTTGGGCTTGGAGAGTGTGAAAATTGTGTTTCTGACAGTCTACTGAAATCTGAATGCTGAGTGTTGTTCAAAGCTGAGAACAGAGTTTTTGGGCTCTGAGTGACTCCAAAAACCTTTTCAGGCATTCTCCTTTAAATTGAATGCTGAGCGATGTTGAAAACGTGGGAATCGTGTTTTTGCGCTCTGAAAGTGTTGAAAACCGTGTTTCTGGCAATATAGTTGAAACTGCACGCTGAATGATGTTAAAACCCAGGAATCGCGTTTTTGCGCTCTGAAAGTGTCGAAAACAGCTTTTTTGATGCACTTCTGGAAAATGAGTGCTGTGTGTTGTTCAAAGCTGGGAACAGAGTTTTTGGGCTCTGAGTGACTCCAAAAACCTTTTCAGGCATTCTCCTTTAAATTGAATGCTGAGCGATGTTGAAAACGTGGGAATCGTGTTTTTGCGCTCTGAAAGTGTTGAAAACCGTGTTTCTGGCAATATAGTTGAAACTGCACGCTGAATGATGTTAAAACCCGGGAATCGCGTTTTTGCGCTCTGAAAGTGTCGAAAACAGCTTTTTTGATGCACTTCTGGAAAATGTGTGCTGTGTGTTGTTCAAAGCTGGGAACAGAGTTTTTGGGCTTGGAGAGGGTGAAAATTGTGTTTCTGACAGTCTACTGAAATCTGAATGCTGAGTATTGTTCAAAGCTGAGAACAGAGTTTTTGGGCTCTGAGTGACTCGAAAAACCTTTCCAGGCATTCTCCTTTAAATTGAATGCTGAGCGATGTTGAAAACGTGGGAATCATGTTTCTGCGCTCTGAAAGTGTTGAAAACCGTGTTTCTGGCAATATAGATGAAACTGCACGTTGAATGATGTTAAAACCCAGGAATCGCGTTTTTGCGCTCTGAAAGTGTCGAAAACAGGGTTTCTCGCAATATCATTGAAACTGCACGCTGAATGATGTTAAAACCCGGGAATCGCTTTTTTGCGTTGTGAAAGTGTCGAAAACGGCGTTTCTGATGCACTTCTTTAAAATGAATGCTGTGTGTTGTTCAAAGCTGGGAACAGAGTTTTTGGGCTTGGAGAGTGTGAAAATTGTGTTTTTGACAGTCTACTGAAATCTGAATGCTGAGTGTTGTTCAAAGCTGAGAACAGAGTTTTTGGGCTCTGAGTGACTCCAAAAACCTTTTCAGGCATTCTCCTTTAAATTGAATGCTGAGCGATGTTGAAAACGTGGGAATCGTGTTTTTGCGCTCTGAAAGTGTTGAAAACCGTGTTTCTGGCAATATAGTTGAAAATGCACGTTGAATGATGTTAAAACCCAGGAATCGCGTTTTTGCGCTCTGAAAGTGTCGAAAACAGGGTTTCTCGCAATATCATTGAAACTGCACGCTGAATGATGTTAAAACCCGGGAATCGCTTTTTTGCGTTGTGAAAGTGTAGAAAACGGCGTTTCTGATGCACTTCTTTAAAATGAATGCTGTGTGTTGTTCAAAGCTGGGAACAGAGTTTTTGGGCTTGGAGAGTGTGAAAATTGTGTTTCTGGCAGTCTACTGAAATCTGAATGCTGAGTGTTGTTCAAAGCTGAGAACAGAGTTTTTGGGCTCTGAGTGACTCCAAAAACCTTTTCAGGCATTCTCCTTTAAATTGAATGCTGAGCGATGTTAAAAACGTGGGAATCGTGTTTTTGCGCTCTGAAAGTGTTGAAAACCGTGTTTCTGGCAATATAGTTGAAACTGCACGTTGAATGATGTTAAAACCCAGGAATCGCGTTTTTGCGCTCTGAAAGTGTCGAAAACAGCGTTTCTGATGCACTTCTGGAAAATGAATGCTGTGTGTTGTTCAAAGCTGGGAACAGAGTTTTTGGGCTTGGAGAGTGTGAAAATTGTGTTTCTGACAGTCTACTGAAATCTGAATGCTGAGTATTGTTCAAAGCTGAGAACAGAGTTTTTGGGCTTTGAGTGACTCCAAAAACCTTTTCAGGCATTCTCCTTTAAATTGAATGCTGAACGATGTTGAAAACGTGGGAATCGTGTTTTTGCGCTCTGAAAGTGTTGAAAACCGTGTTTCTGGCAATATAGTTGAAACTGCACGTTGATTGATGTTAAAACCCAGGAATCGCGTTTTTGCGCTCTGAAAGTGTCGAAAACAGGGTTTCTCGCAATATCATTGAAACTGCATGCTGAATGATGTTAAAACCCGGGAATCGCGTTTTTGCGTTGTGAAAGTGTAGAAAACGGCGTTTCTGATGCACTTCTGGAAAATGAATGCTGTGTGTTGTTCAAAGCTGGGAACAGAGTTTTTGGGCTTGGAGAGTGTGAAAATTGTGTTTCTGGCAGTCTACTGAAATCTGAATGCTGAGTGTTGTTCAAAGCTGAGAACAGAGTTTTTGGGCTCTGAGTGACTCCAAAAACCTTTTCAGGCATTCTCCTTTAAATTGAATGCTGAGCGATGTTGAAAACGTGGGAATCGTGTTTTTGCGCTCTGAAAGTGTTGAAAACCGTGTTTCTGGCAATATAGTTGAAACTGCACGTTGAATGATGTTAAAACCCAGGAATCGCGTTTTTGCGCTCTGGAAGTGTCGAAAACAGCTTTTCTGATGCACTTCTGGAAAATGAGTGCAGTGTGTTGTTCAAAGCTGGGAACAGAGTTTTTGGGCTTGGAGAGTGTGAAAATTGTGTTTCTGACAGTCTACTGAAATCTGAATGCTGAGTATTGTTCAAAGCTGAGAACAGAGTTTTTGGGCTCTGAGTGACTCCAAAAACCTTTCCAGGCATTCTCCTTTAAATTGAATGCTGAGCGATGTTGAAAACGTGGGAATCGTGTTTCTGCGCTCTGAAAGTGTTGAAAACCGTGTTTCTGGCAATATCATTGAAACTGCACGTTGAATGATGTTAAAACCCAGGAATCGCGTTTTTGCGCTCTGAAAGTGTCGAAAATAGCGTTTCTGATGCACTTCTGGAAAATGAATGCTGTGTGTTGTTCAAAGCTGGGAACAGAGTTTTTGGGCTTGGAGAGTGTGAAAATTGTGTTTCTGGCAGTCTACTGAAATCTGAATGCTGAGTGTTGTTCAAAGCTGAGAACAGAGTTTTTGGGCTCTGAGTGACTCCAAAAACCTTTTCAGGCATACTCCTTTAAATTGAATGCTGAGCGATGTTGAAAACGTGGGAATCGTGTTTTTGCGCTCTGAAAGTGTTGAATACCGTGTTTCTGGCAATATAGTTGAAACTGCACGTTGAATGATGTTAAAACCCAGGAATCGCGTTTTTGCGCTCTGAAAGTGTCGAAAACAGCTTTTTTGATGCACTTCTGGAAAATGAGTGCTCTGTGTTGTTCAAAGCTGGGAACAGAGTTTTTGGGCTTGGAGAGGGTGAAAATTGTGTTTCTGACAGTCTACTGAAATCTGAATGCTGAGTGTTGTTCAAAGCTGAGAACAGAGTTTTTGGGCTCTGAGTGACTCGAAAAACCTTTCCAGGCATTCTCCTTTAAATTGAATGCTGAGCGATGTTGAAAACGTGGGAATCATGTTTCTGCGCTCTGAAAGTGTTGAAAACCGTGTTTCTGGCAATATAGATGAAACTGCACGTTGAATGATGTTAAAACCCAGGAATCGCGTTTTTGCGCTCTGAAAGTGTCGAAAACAGCTTTTCTGATGCACTTCTGGAAAATGAGTGCTGTGTGTTGTTCAAAGCTGGGAACAGAGTTTTTGGGCTTGGAGAGGGTGAAAATTGTGTTTCTGACAGTCTACTGAAATCTGAATGCTGAGTATTGTTCAAAGCTGAGAACAGAGTTTTTGGGCTCTGAGTGACTCCAAAAACCTTTCCAGGCATTCTCCTTTAAATTGAATGCTGAGCGATGTTGAAAACGTGGGAATCGTGTTTCTGCGCTCTGAAAGTGTTGAATACCGTGTTTCTGGCAATATAGATGAAACTGCACGTTGAATGATGTTAAAACGCAGGAATCGCGTTTTTGCGCTCTGAAAGTGTCGAAAACAGGGATTCTCGCAATATCATTGAAACTGCACGCTGAATGATGTTAAAACCCGGGAATCGCGTTTTTGCGTTGTGAAAGTGTAGAAAACGGCGTTTTTGATGCACTTCTGGAAAATGAATGCTGTGTGTTGTTCAAAGCTGGGAACAGAGTTTTTGGGCTTGGAGAGTGTGAAAATTGTGTTTCTGACAGTCTACTGAAATCTGAATGCTGAGTGTTGTTCAAAGCTGAGAACAGAGTTTTTGGGCTCTGAGTGACTCCAAAAACCTTTTCAGGCATTCTCCTTTGAATGCTGAGCGATGTTGAAAACGTGGGAATCGTGTTTTTGCGCTCTGAAAGTGTTGAAAACCGTGTTTCTGGCAATATAGTTGAAACTGCACGCTGAATGATGTTAAAACCCAGGAATCGCGTTTTTGCGCTCTGAAAGTGTCGAAAACAGCTTTTTTGATGCACTTCTGGAAAATGAGTGCTGTGTGTTGTTCAAAGCTGGGAACAGAGTTTTTGGGCTCTGAGTGACTCCAAAAACCTTTTCAGGCATTCTCCTTTAAATTGAATGCTGAGCGATGTTGAAAACGTGGGAATCGTGTTTTTGCGCTCTGAAAGTGTTGAAAACCGTGTTTCTGGCAATATAGTTGAAACTGCACGCTGAATGATGTTAAAACCCGGGAATCGCGTTTTTGCGCTCTGAAAGTGTCGAAAACAGCTTTTTTGATGCACTTCTGGAAAATGAGTGCTGTGTGTTGTTCAAAGCTGGGAACAGAGTTTTTGGGCTTGGAGAGGGTGAAAATTGTGTTTCTGACAGTCTACTGAAATCTGAATGCTGAGTATTGTTCAAAGCTGAGAACAGAGTTTTTGGGCTCTGAGTGACTCGAAAAACCTTTCCAGGCATTCTCCTTTAAATTGAATGCTGAGCGATGTTGAAAACGTGGGAATCATGTTTCTGCGCTCTGAAAGTGTTGAAAACCGTGTTTCTGGCAATATAGATGAAACTGCACGTTGAATGATGTTAAAACCCAGGAATCGCGTTTTTGCGCTCTGAAAGTGTCGAAAACAGGGTTTCTCGCAATATCATTGAAACTGCACGCTGAATGATGTTAAAACCCGGGAATCGCTTTTTTGCGTTGTGAAAGTGTCGAAAACGGCGTTTCTGATGCACTTCTTTAAAATGAATGCTGTGTGTTGTTCAAAGCTGGGAACAGAGTTTTTGGGCTTGGAGAGTGTGAAAATTGTGTTTCTGGCAGTCTACTGAAATCTGAATGCTGAGTGTTGTTCAAAGCTGAGAACAGAGTTTTTGGGCTCTGAGTGACTCCAAAAACCTTTTCAGGCATACTCCTTTAAATTGAATGCTGAGCGATGTTGAAAACGTGGGAATCGTGTTTTTGCGCTCTGAAAGTGTTGAATACCGTGTTTCTGGCAATATAGTTGAAACTGCACGTTGAATGATGTTAAAACCCAGGAATCGCGTTTTTGCGCTCTGAAAGTGTCGAAAACAGCTTTTTTGATGCACTTCTGGAAAATGAGTGCTCTGTGTTGTTCAAAGCTGGGAACAGAGTTTTTGGGCTTGGAGAGGGTGAAAATTGTGTTTCTGACAGTCTACTGAAATCTGAATGCTGAGTGTTGTTCAAAGCTGAGAACAGAGTTTTTGGGCTCTGAGTGACTCGAAAAACCTTTCCAGGCATTCTCCTTTAAATTGAATGCTGAGCGATGTTGAAAACGTGGGAATCTTGTTTCTGCGCTCTGAAAGTGTTGAAAACCGTGTTTCTGGCAATATAGATGAAACTGCACGTTGAATGATGTTAAAACCCAGGAATCGCGTTTTTGCGCTCTGAAAGTGTCGAAAACAGCTTTTTTGATGCACTTCTGGAAAATGAGTGCTGTGTGTTGTTCAAAGCTGGGAACAGAGTTTTTGGGCTTGGAGAGGGTGAAAATTGTGTTTCTGACAGTCTACTGAAATCTGAATGCTGAGTATTGTTCAAAGCTGAGAACAGAGTTTTTGGGCTCTGAGTGACTCCAAAAACCTTTCCAGGCATTCTCCTTTAAATTGAATGCTGAGCGATGTTGAAAACGTGGGAATCGTGTTTCTGCGCTCTGAAAGTGTTGAATACCGTGTTTCTGGCAATATAGATGAAACTGCACGTTGAATGATGTTAAAACGCAGGAATCGCGTTTTTGCGCTCTGAAAGTGTCGAAAACAGGGATTCTCGCAATATCATTGAAACTGCACGCTGAATGATGTTAAAACCCGGGAATCGCGTTTTTGCGTTGTGAAAGTGTAGAAAACGGCGTTTTTGATGCACTTCTGGAAAATGAATGCTGTGTGTTGTTCAAAGCTGGGAACAGAGTTTTTGGGCTTGGAGAGTGTGAAAATTGTGTTTCTGACAGTCTACTGAAATCTGAATGCTGAGTGTTGTTCAAAGCTGAGAACAGAGTTTTTGGGCTCTGAGTGACTCCAAAAACCTTTTCAGGCATTCTCCTTTAAATTGAATGCTGAGCGATGTTGAAAACGTGGGAATCGTGTTTTTGCGCTCTGAAAGTGTTGAAAACCGTGTTTCTGGCAATATAGTTGAAACTGCACGCTGAATGATGTTAAAACCCAGGAATCGCGTTTTTGCGCTCTGAAAGTGTCGAAAACAGCTTTTTTGATGCACTTCTGGAAAATGAGTGCTGTGTGTTGTTCAAAGCTGGGAACAGAGTTTTTGGGCTCTGAGTGACTCCAAAAACCTTTTCAGGCATTCTCCTTTAAATTGAATGCTGAGCGATGTTGAAAACGTGGGAATCGTGTTTTTGCGCTCTGAAAGTGTTGAAAACCGTGTTTCTGGCAATATAGTTGAAACTGCACGCTGAATGATGTTAAAACCCGGGAATCGCGTTTTTGCGCTCTGAAAGTGTCGAAAACAGCTTTTCTGATGCACTTCTGGAAAATGTGTGCTGTGTGTTGTTCAAAGCTGGGAACAGAGTTTTTGGGCTTGGAGAGGGTGAAAATTGTGTTTCTGACAGTCTACTGAAATCTGAATGCTGAGTATTGTTCAAAGCTGAGAACAGAGTTTTTGGGCTCTGAGTGACTCGAAAAACCTTTCCAGGCATTCTCCTTTAAATTGAATGCTGAGCGATGTTGAAAACGTGGGAATCATGTTTCTGCGCTCTGAAAGTGTTGAAAACCGTGTTTCTGGCAATATAGATGAAACTGCACGTTGAATGATGTTAAAACCCAGGAATCGCGTTTTTGCGCTCTGAAAGTGTCGAAAACAGGGTTTCTCGCAATATCATTGAAACTGCACGCTGAATGATGTTAAAACCCGGGAATCGCTTTTTTGCGTTGTGAAAGTGTCGAAAACGGCGTTTCTGATGCACTTCTTTAAAATGAATGCTGTGTGTTGTTCAAAGCTGGGAACAGAGTTTTTGGGTTTGGAGAGTGTGAAAATTGTGTTTTTGACAGTCTACTGAAATCTGAATGCTGAGTGTTGTTCAAAGCTGAGAACAGAGTTTTTGGACTCTGAGTGACTCCAAAAACCTTTTCAGGCATTCTCCTTTAAATTGAATGCTGAGCGATGTTGAAAACGTGGGAATCGTGTTTTTGCGCTCTGAAAGTGTTGAAAACCGTGTTTCTGGCAATATAGTTGAAAATGCACGTTGAATGATGTTAAAACCCAGGAATCGCGTTTTTGCGCTCTGAAAGTGTCGAAAACAGGGTTTCTCGCAATATCATTGAAACTGCACGCTGAATGATGTTAAAACCCGGGAATCGCTTTTTTGCGTTGTGAAAGTGTAGAAAACGGCGTTTCTGATGCACTTCTTTAAAATGAATGCTGTGTGTTGTTCAAAGCTGGGAACAGAGTTTTTGGGCTTGGAGAGTGTGAAAATTGTGTTTCTGGCAGTCTACTGAAATCTGAATGCTGAGTGTTGTTCAAAGCTGAGAACAGAGTTTTTGGGCTCTGAGTGACTCCAAAAACCTTTTCAGGCATTCTCCTTTAAATTGAATGCTGAGCGATGTTAAAAACGTGGGAATCGTGTTTTTGCGCTCTGAAAGTGTTGAAAACCGTGTTTCTGGCAATATAGTTGAAACTGCACGTTGAATGATGTTAAAACCCAGGAATCGCGTTTTTGCGCTCTGAAAGTGTCGAAAACAGCGTTTCTGATGCACTTCTGGAAAATGAATGCTGTGTGTTGTTCAAAGCTGGGAACAGAGTTTTTGGGCTTGGAGAGTGTGAAAATTGTGTTTCTGACAGTCTACTGAAATCTGAATGCTGAGTATTGTTCAAAGCTGAGAACAGAGTTTTTGGGCTTTGAGTGACTCCAAAAACCTTTTCAGGCATTCTCCTTTAAATTGAATGCTGAACGATGTTGAAAACGTGGGAATCGTGTTTTTTGCGCTCTGAAAGTGTTGAAAACCGTGTTTCTGGCAATATAGTTGAAACTGCACGTTGATTGATGTTAAAACCCAGGAATCGCGTTTTTGCGCTCTGAAAGTGTCGAAAACAGGGTTTCTCGCAATATCATTGAAACTGCATGCTGAATGATGTTAAAACCCGGGAATCGCGTTTTTGCGTTGTGAAAGTGTAGAAAACGGCGTTTCTGATGCACTTCTGGAAAATGAATGCTGTGTGTTGTTCAAAGCTGGGAACAGAGTTTTTGGGCTTGGAGAGTGTGAAAATTGTGTTTCTGGCAGTCTACTGAAATCTGAATGCTGAGTGTTGTTCAAAGCTGAGAACAGAGTTTTTGGGCTCTGAGTGACTCCAAAACCTTTTCAGGCATTCTCCTTTAAATTGAATGCTGAGCGATGTTGAAAACGTGGGAATCGTGTTTTTTGCGCTATGAAAGTGTTGAAAACCGTGTTTCTGGCAATATAGTTGAAACTGCACGTTTGAATGATGTTAAAACCCAGGAATCGCATTTTTGCGCTCTGGAAGTGTCGAAAACAGCTTTTCTGATGCACTTCTGGAAAATGAGTGCAGTGTGTTGTTCAAAGCTGGGAACAGAGTTTTTGGGCTTGGAGAGTGTGAAAATTGTGTTTCTGACAGTCTACTGAAATCTGAATGCTGAGTATTGTTCAAAGCTGAGAACAGAGTTTTTGGGCTCTGAGTGACTCCAAAAACCTTTCCAGGCATTCTCCTTTAAATTGAATGCTGAGCGATGTTGAAAACGTGGGAATCGTGTTTCTGCGCTCTGAAAGTGTTGAAAACCGTGTTTCTGGCAATATCATTGAAACTGCACGTTGAATGATTGTTAAAACCCAGGAATCGCGTTTTTGCGCTCTGAAAGTGTCGAAAACAGCGTTTCTGATGCACTTCTGGAAAATGAATGCTGTGTGTTGTTCAAAGCTGGGAACAGAGTTTTTGGGCTTGGAGAGTGTGAAAATTGTGTTTCTGGCAGTCTACTGAAATCTGAATGCTGAGTGTTGTTCAAAGCTGAGAACAGAGTTTTTGGGCTCTGAGTGACTCCAAAAACCTTTTCAGGCATACTCCTTTTAAATTGAATGCTGAGCGATGTTGAAAACGTGGGAATCGTGTTTTTGCGCTCTGAAAGTGTTGAATACCGTGTTTCTGGCAATATAGTTGAAACTGCACGTTGAATGATGTTAAAACCCAGGAATCGCGTTTTTGCGCTCTGAAAGTGTCGAAAACAGCTTTTTTGATGCACTTCTGGAAAATGAGTGCTCTGTGTTGTTCAAAGCTGGGAACAGAGTTTTTTGGGCTTGGAGAGGGTGAAAATTGTGTTTCTGACAGTCTACTGAAATCTGAATGCTGAGTGTTGTTCAAAGCTGAGAACAGAGTTTTTGGGCTCTGAGTGACTCGAAAAACCTTTCCAGGCATTCTCCTTTAAATTGAATGCTGAGCGATGTTGAAAACGTGGGAATCATGTTTCTGCGCTCTGAAAGTGTTGAAAACCGTGTTTCTGGCAATATAGATGAAACTGCACGTTGAATGATGTTAAAACCCAGGAATCGCGTTTTTGCGCTCTGAAAGTGTCGAAAACAGCTTTTTTTGATGCACTTCTGGAAAATGAGTGCTGTGTGTTGTTCAAAGCTGGGAACAGAGTTTTTGGGCTTGGAGAGGGTGAAAATTGTGTTTCTGACAGTCTACTGAAATCTGAATGCTGAGTATTGTTCAAAGCTGAGAACAGAGTTTTTTGGGCTCTGAGTGACTCCAAAAACCTTTCAGGCATTCTCCTTTAAATTGAATGCTGAGCGATGTTGAAAACGTGGGAATCGTGTTTTTGCGCTCTGAAAGTGTTGAATACCGTGTTTCTGGCAATATAGATGAAACTGCACGTTGAATGATGTTAAAACGCAGGAATCGCGTTTTTGCGCTCTGAAAGTGTCGAAAACAGGGATTCTCGCAATATCATTGAAACTGCACGCTGAAAGATGTTAAAACCGGGAATCGCGTTTTTGCGTTGTGAAAGTGTAGAAAACGGCGTTTTTTGATGCACTTCTGGAAAATGAATGCTGTGTGTTGTTCAAAGCTGGGAACAGAGTTTTTGGGCTTGGAGAGTGTGAAAATTGTGTTTCTGACAGTCTACTGAAATCTGAATGCTGAGTGTTGTTCAAAGCTGAGACAGAGTTTTTGGGCTCTGAGTGACTCCAAAAACCTTTTCAGGCATTCTCCTTTAAATTGAATGCTGAGCGATGTTGAAAACGTGGGAATCGTGTTTTTGCGCTCTGAAAGTGTTGGAAAACCGTGTTTCTGGCAATATAGTTGAAACAGCACGCTGAATGATGTTAAAACCCAGGAATCGCGTATTTGCGCTCTGAAAGTGTCGAAAAACAGCTTTTTTGATGCACTTCTGGAAAATGAGTGCTGTGTGTTGTTCAAAGCTGGGAACAGAGTTTTGGGCTCTGAGTGACTCCAAAACCTTTTCAGGCATTCTCCTTTAAATTGAATGCTTGAGCGATGTTGAAAACGTGGGAATCGTGTTTTTTGCGCTCTGAAAGTGTTGAAAACCGTGTTTCTGGCAATATAGTTGAAACTGCACGCTGAATGATGTTAAAACCCGGGAATCGCGTTTTTTGCGCTCTGAAAGTGTCGAAAACAGCTTTTTTGATGCACTTCTGGAAAATGAGTGCTGTGTGTTGTTCAAAGCTGGGAACAGAGTTTTTGGGCTTGGAGAGGGTGAAAATTGTGTTTCTGACAGTCTACTGAAATCTGAATGCTGAGTATTGTTCAAAGCTGAGAACAGAGTTTTTGGGCTCTGAGTGACTCGAAAAACCTTTCCAGGCATTCTCCTTTAAATTGAATGCTGAGCGATGTTGAAAACGTGGGAATCAGTGTTTCTGCGCTCTGAAAGTGTTGAAAACCGTGTTTCTGGCAATATAGATGAAACTGCACGTTGAATGATGTTAAAACCCAGGAATCGCGTTTTTGCGCTCTGAAAGTGTCGAAAACAGGGTTTCTCGCAATATCATTGAAACTGCACGCTGAATGATGTTAAAACCCGGGAATCGCGTTTTTTGCGTTGTGAAAGTGTTGAAAACGGCGTTTCTGATGCACTTCTTGAAAATGAATGCTGTGTGTTGTTCAAAGCTGGGAACAGAGTTTTTGGGCTTGGAGAGTGTGAAAATTGTGTTTCTGGCAGTCTACTGAAATCTGAATGCTGAGTGTTGTTCAAAGCTGAGAACAGAGTTTTTGGGCTCTGAGTGACTCCAAAAACCTTTTCAGGCATTCTCCTTTAAATTGAATGCTGAGCGATGTTGAAAACGTGGGAATCGTGTTTTTGCGCTCTGAAAGTGTTGAAAACCGTGTTTCTGGCAATATAGTTGAAACTGCACGTTGAATGATGTTAAAACCCAGGAATCGCGTTTTTGCGCTCTGAAAGTGTCGAAAACAGGGTTTCTCGCAATATCATTGAAACTGCACGCTGAATGATGTTAAAACCCGGGAATCGCTTTTTTGCGTTGTGAAAGTGTCGAAAACGGCGTTTCTGATGCACTTCTTTAAAATGAATGCTGTGTGTTGTTCAAAGCTGGGAACAGAGTTTTTGGGCTTGGAGAGTGTGAAAATTGTGTTTCTGGCAGTCTACTGAAATCTGAATGCTGAGTGTTGTTCAAAGCTGAGAACAGAGTTTTTGGGCTCTGAGTGACTCCAAAAACCTTTTCAGGCATTCTCCTTTAAATTGAATGCTGAGCGATGTTGAAAACGTGGGAATCGTGTTTTTGCGCTCTGAAAGTGTTGAAAACCGTGTTTCTGGCAATATAGTTGAAACTGCACGTTGAATGATGTTAAAACCCAGGAATCGCGTTTTTGCGCTCTGAAAGTGTCGAAAACAGCGTTTCTGATGCACTTCTGGAAAATGAATGCTGTGTGTTGTTCAAAGCTGGGAACAGAGTTTTTGGGCTTGGAGAGTGTGAAAATTGTGTTTCTGACAGTCTACTGAAATCTGAATGCTGAGTGTTGTTCAAAGCTGAGAACAGAGTTTTTGGGCTCTGAGTGACTCCAAAAACCTTTTCAGGCATTCTCCTTTAAATTGAATGCTGAGCGATGTTGAAAACGTGGGAATCGTGTTTTTGCGCTCTGAAAGTGTTGAAAACCGTGTTTCTGGCAATATAGTTGAAACTGCACGTTGAATGATGTTAAAACCCAGGAATCGCGTTTTTGCGCTCTGAAAGTGTCGAAAACAGCTTTTCTGATGCACTTCTGGAAAATGAATGCTGTGTGTTGTTCAAAGCTGGGAACAGAGTTTTTGGGCTTGGAGAGTGTGAAAATTGTGTTTCTGACAGTCTACTGAAATCTGAATGCTGAGTAGTTGTTCAAAGCTGAGAACAGAGTTTTTGGGCTCTGAGTGACTCCAAAAACCTTTCCAGGCATTCTCCTTTAAATTGAATGCTGAGCGATGTTGAAAACGTGGGAATCGTGTTTTTGCGCTCTGAAAGTGTTGAAAACCGTGTTTCTGGCAATATAGTTGAAACTGCACGTTGAATGATGTTAAAACCCAGGAATCGCGTTTTTGCGCTCTGAAAGTGTCGAAAACAGCGTTTCTGATGCACTTCTGGAAAATGAATGCTGTGTGTTGTTCAAAGCTGGGAACAGAGTTTTTGGGCTTGGAGAGTGTGAAAATTGTGTTTCTGACAGTCTACTGAAATCTGAATGCTGAGTGTTGTTCAAAGCTGAGAACAGAGTTTTTGGGCTCTGAGTGACTCCAAAAACCTTTCCAGGCATTCTCCTTTAAATTGAATGCTGAGCGATGTTGAAAACGTGGGAATCGTGTTTTTGCGCTCTGAAAGTGTTGAAAACCGTGTTTCTGGCAATATAGTTGAAACTGCACGTTGAATGATGTTAAAACCCAGGAATCGCGTTTTTGCGCTCTGAAAGTGTCGAAAACAGGGTTTCTCGCAATATCATTGAAACTGCACGCTGAATGATGTTAAAACCCGGGAATCGCGTTTTTGCGTTGTGAAAGTGTCGAAAACGGCGTTTCTGATGCACTTCTGGAAAATGAATGCTGTGTGTTGTTCAAAGCTGGGAACAGAGTTTTTGGGCTTGGAGAGTGTGAAAATTGTGTTTCTGACAGTCTACTGAAATCTGAATGCTGAGTGTTGTTCAAAGCTGAGAACAGAGTTTTTGGGCTCTGAGTGACTCCAAAAACCTTTTCAGGCATTCTCCTTTAAATTGAATGCTGAGCGATGTTGAAAACGTGGGAATCGTGTTTTTGCGCTCTGAAAGTGTTGAAAACCGTGTTTCTGGCAATATAGATTGAAACTGCACGTTGAATGATGTTAAAACCCAGGAATCGCGTTTTTGCGCTCTGAAAGTGTCGAAAACAGGGTTTCTCGCAATATCATTGAAACTGCACGCTGAATGATGTTAAAACCCGGGAATCGCTTTTTTGCGTTGTGAAAGTGTCGAAAACGGCGTTTCTGATGCACTTCTTTAAAATGAATGCTGTGTGTTGTTCAAAGCTGGGAACAGAGTTTTTGGGCTTGGAGAGTGTGAAAATTGTGTTTCTGGCAGTCTACTGAAATCTGAATGCTGAGTGTTGTTCAAAGCTGAGAACAGAGTTTTTGGGCTCTGAGTGACTCCAAAAACCTTTTCAGGCATTCTCCTTTAAATTGAATGCTGAGCGATGTTGAAAACGTGGGAATCGTGTTTTTGCGCTCTGAAAGTGTTGAAAACCGTGTTTCTGGCAATATAGTTGAAACTGCACGTTGAATGATGTTAAAACCCAGGAATCGCGTTTTTGCGCTCTGAAAGTGTCGAAAACAGCTTTTCTGATGCACTTCTGGAAAATGAGTGCTGTGTGTTGTTCAAAGCTGGGAACAGAGTTTTTGGGCTTGGAGAGTGTGAAAATTGTGTTTCTGACAGTCTACTGAAATCTGAATGCTGAGTGTTGTTCAAAGCTGAGAACAGAGTTTTTGGGCTCTGAGTGACTCCAAAAACCTTTCCAGGCATTCTCCTTTAAATTGAATGCTGAGCGATGTTGAAAACGTGGGAATCGTGTTTTTGCGCTCTGAAAGTGTTGAAAACCGTGTTTCTGGCAATATAGTTGAAACTGCACGTTGAATGATGTTAAAACCCAGGAATCGCGTTTTTGCGCTCTGAAAGTGTCGAAAACAGCTTTTTCTGATGCACTTCTGGAAAATGAATGCTGTGTGTTGTTCAAAGCTGGGAACAGAGTTTTTGGGCTTGGAGAGTGTGAAAATTGTGTTTCTGACAGTCTACTGAAATCTGAATGCTGAGTAGTTGTTCAAAGCTGAGAACAGAGTTTTTGGGCTCTGAGTGACTCCAAAAACCTTTCCAGGCATTCTCCTTTAAATTGAATGCTGAGCGATGTTGAAAACGTGGGAATCGTGTTTTTGCGCTCTGAAAGTGTTGAAAACCGTGTTTCTGGCAATATAGTTGAAACTGCACGTTGAATGATGTTAAAACCCAGGAATCGCGTTTTTGCGCTCTGAAAGTGTCGAAAACAGCGTTTCTGATGCACTTCTGGAAAATGAATGCTGTGTGTTGTTCAAAGCTGGGAACAGAGTTTTTGGGCTTGGAGAGTGTGAAAATTGTGTTTCTGACAGTCTACTGAAATCTGAATGCTGAGTGTTGTTCAAAGCTGAGAACAGAGTTTTTGGGCTCTGAGTGACTCCAAAAACCTTTTCAGGCATTCTCCTTTAAATTGAATGCTGAGCGA
>NW_023494662.1:0-29312 GCF_013368585.1 Megalops cyprinoides | reverse complement strand
CCGTGAATCGCGTTTTTGCGCTTGTGAAAGTGTCGAAAACAGCTTTTTGATGCACTTCTGGAAAATGAGTGCTGTGTGTTGTTCAAAGCTGAGAACAGAATTTTTGGGCTCTGAGTGACTCCAAAAACCTTTCCAGGCATTCTCATTTAAATTGAATGCTGAGCGATGTTGAAAACGTGGGAATCGTGTTTTTGCGCTCTGAAAGTGTCGAAAACAGCTTTTTTGATGCACTTCTGGAAAATGAGTGCTGTGTGTTGTTCAAAGCTGAGAACAGAGTTTTTGGGCTCTGAGTGACTCCAAAAACCTTTCCAGGCATTCTCCTTTAAATTGAATGCTGAGCGATGTTGAAAACGTGGGAATCGTGTTTTTGCGCTCTGAAAGTGTTGAAAACCGTGTTTCTGGCAATATAGTTGAAACTGCACGCTGAATGATGTTAAAACCCAGGAATCGCGTTTTTGCGCTCTGAAAGTGTCGAAAACAGGGTTTTTGATGCACTTCTGGAAAATGAGTGCTGTGTGTTGTTCAAAGCTGAGAACAGAGTTTTTGGGCTCTGAGTGACTCCAAAAACCTTTCCAGGCATTCTCCTTTAAATTGAATGCTGAGCGATGTTGAAAACGTGGGAATCGTGTTTTTGCGCTCTGAAAGTGTCGAAAACAGGGTTTTTCGCAATATCATTGAAACTGCACGCTGAATGATGTTAAAACCCGGGAATCGCGTTTTTGCGTTGTGAAAGTGTCGAAAACGGCGTTTCTGATGCACTTCTTTAAAATGAATGCTGTGTGTTGTTCAAAGCTGGGAACAGAGTTTTTGGGCTTGGAGAGTGTGAAAATTGTGTTTCTGGCAGTCTACTGAAATCTGAATGCTGAGTGTTGTTCAAAGCTGAGAACAGAGTTTTTGGGCTCTGAGTGACTCCAAAAACCTTTCCAGGCATTCTCCTTTAAATTGAATGCTGAGCGATGTTGAAAACGTGGGAATCGTGTTTTTGCGCTCTGAAAGTGTTGAAAACCGTGTTTCTGGCAATATAGTTGAAACTGCACGTTGAATGATGTTAAAACCCAGGAATCGCGTTTTTACGTTGTGAAAGTGTCGAAAACAGCTTTTCTGATGCACTTCTGGAAAATGAGTGCTGTGTGTTGTTCAAAGCTGGGAACAGAGTTTTTGGGCTTGGAGAGTGTGAAAATTGTGTTTCTGACAGTCTACTGAAATCTGAATGCTGAGTGTTGTTCAAAGCTGAGAACAGAGTTTTTGGGCTCTGAGTGACTCCAAAAACCTTTTCAGGCATTCTCCTTTAAATTGAATGCTGAGCGATGTTGAAAACGTGGGAATCGTGTTTTTGCGCTCTGAAAGTGTTGAAAACCGTGTTTCTGGCAATATAGTTGAAACTGCACGCTGAATGATTTTAAAACCCAGGAATCGCGTTTTTACGTTGTGAAAGTGTCGAAAACAGCTTTTCTGATGCACTTCTGGAAAATGAGTGCTGTGTGTTGTTCAAAGCTGGGAACAGAGTTTTTGGCTTGGAGAGTGTGAAAATTGTGTTTCTGACAGTCTACTGAAATCTGAATGCTGAGTGTTGTTCAAAGCTGAGAACAGAGTTTTTGGGCTCTGAGTGACTCCAAAAACCTTTTCAGGCATTCTCCTTTAAATTGAATGCTGAGCGATGTTGAAAACGTGGGAATCGTGTTTTTGCGCTCTGAAAGTGTTGAAAACCGTGTTTCTGGCAATATAGTTGAAACTGCACGCTGAATGATGTTAAAACCCAGGAATCGCGTTTTTGCGCTCTGAAAGTGTCGAAACAGCTTTTTTGATGCACTTCTGGAAAATGAGTGCTGTGTGTTGTTCAAAGCTGACAACAGAGTTTTTGGGCTCTGAGTGACTCCAAAAACCTTTCCAGGCATTCTCCTTTAAATTGAATGCTGAGCGATGTTGAAAACGTGGGAATCGTGTTTTTGCGCTCTGAAAGTGTCGAAAACAGGGTTTTTCGCAATATCATTGAAACTGCACGCTGAATGATGTTAAAACCCGGGAATCGCGTTTTTGCGTTGTGAAAGTGTCGAAAACGGCGTTTCTGATGCACTTCTTTAAAATGAATGCTGTGTGTTGTTCAAAGCTGGGAACAGAGTTTTTGGGCTTGGAGAGTGTGAAAATTGTGTTTCTGGCAGTCTACTGAAATCTGAATGCTGAGTGTTGTTCAAAGCTGAGAACAGAGTTTTTGGGCTCTGAGTGACTCCAAAAACCTTTTCAGGCATTCTCCTTTAAATTGAATGCTGAGCGATGTTGAAAACGTGGGAATCGTGTTTTTGCGCTCTGAAAGTGTTGAAAACCGTGTTTCTGGCAATATAGTTGAAACTGCACGCTGAATGATGTTAAAACCCGGGAATCGCGTTTTTGCGTTGTGAAAGTGTCGAAAACTGCGTTTCTGATGCACTTCTGGAAAATGAATGCTGTGTGTTGTTCAAAGCTGGGAACAGAGTTTTTGGGCTTGGAGAGTGTGAAAATTGTGTTTCTGACAGTCTACTGAAATCTGAATGCAGAGTGTTGTTCAAAGCTGAGAACAGAGTTTTTGGGCTCTGAGTGACTCCAAAAACCTTTTCAGGCATTCTCCTTTAAATTGAATGCTGAGCGATGTTGAAAACGTGGGAATCGTGTTTTTGCGCTCTGAAAGTGTTGAAAACCGTGTTTCTGGCAATATAGTTGAAACTGCACGCACGTTGAATGATGTTAAAACCCAGGAATCGCGTTTTTGCGCTCTGAAAGTGTCGAAAACAGCGTTTCTGATGCACTTCTGGAAAATGAATGCTGTGTGTTGTTCAAAGCTGGGAACAGAGTTTTTGGGCTTGGAGAGTGTGAAAATTGTGTTTCTGGCAGTGTACTGAAATCTGAATGCTGAGTGTTGTTCAAAGCTGAGAACAGAGTTTTTGGGCTCTGAGTGACTCCAAAAACCTTTTCAGGCATTCTCCTTTAAATTGAATGCTGAGCGATGTTGAAAACGTGGGAATCGTGTTTTTTGCGCTCTGAAAGTGTTGAAAACAGGGTTTCTCGCAATATCATTGAAACTGCACGCTGAATGATGTTAAAACCCGGGAATCGCGTTTTTGCGTTGTGAAAGTGTAGAAAACGGCGTTTCTGATGCACTTCTGGAAAATGAATGCTGTGTGTTGTTCAAAGCTGGGAACAGAGTTTTTGGGCTTGGAGAGTGTGAAAATTGTGTTTCTGGCAGTCTACTGAAATCTGAATGCTGAGTGTTGTTCAAAGCTGAGAACAGAGTTTTTGGGCTCTGAGTGACTCCAAAAACCTTTTCAGGCATTCTCCTTTAAATTGAATGCTGAGCGATGTTGAAAACGTGGGAATCGTGTTTTTGCGCTCTGAAAGTGTTGAAAACCGTGTTTCTGGCAATATAGTTGAAACTGCACGCTGAATGATGTTAAAACCCAGGAATCGCGTTTTTGCGCTCTGAAAGTGTCGAAAACAGGGTTTCTCGCAATATCATTGAAACTGCACGCTGAATGATGTTAAAACCCGGGAATCGCGTTTTTGCGTTGTGAAAGTATCGAAAACGGCGTTTCTGATGCACTTCTTTAAAATGAATGCTGTGTGTTGTTCAAAGCTGGGAACAGAATTTTTGGGCTTGGAGAGTGTGAAAATTGTGTTTCTGCCAGTCTACTGAAATCTGAATGCTGAGTGTTCAAAGCTGAGAACAGAGTTTTTGGGCTCTGAGTGACTCCAAAAACCTTTTCAGGCATTCTCCTTTAAATTGAATGCTGAGCGATGTTGAAAACGTGGGAATCGTGTTTTTGCGCTCTGAAAGTTTTGAAAACCGTGTGTCTGGCAATATAGTTGAAACTGCACGCTGAATGCTGTTAAAACCCGGGAATCGCGTTTTTGCGTTGTGAAAGTGTCGAAAACAGGGTTTCTCGCAATATCATTGAAACTGCACGCTGAATGATGTTAAAACCCGGGAATCGCGTTTTTGCGCTCTGAAAGTGTCGAAAACAGCTTTTTTGATGCACTTCTGGAAAATGAGTGCTGTGTGTTGTTCAAAGCTGAGAACAGAATTTTTGGGCTCTGAGTGACTCCAAAAACCTTTCCAGGCATTCTCCTTTAAATTGAATGCTGAGCGATGTTGAAAACGTGGGAATCGTGTTTTTGCGCTCTGAAAGTGTCGAAAACAGCTTTTTTGATGCACTTCTGGAAAATGAGTGCTGTGTGTTGTTCAAAGCTGAGAACAGAGTTTTTGGGCTCTGAGTGACTCCAAAAACCTTTCCAGGCATTCTCCTTTAAATTGAATGCTGAGCGATGTTGAAAACGTGGGAATCGTGTTTTTGCGCTCTGAAAGTGTTGAAAACCGTGTTTCTGGCAATATAGTTGAAACTGCACGCTGAATGATGTTAAAACCCAGGAATCGCGTTTTTGCGCTCTGAAAGTGTCGAAAACAGGGTTTCTGATGCACTTCTGGAAAATGAGTGCTGTGTGTTGTTCAAAGCTGAGAACAGAGTTTTTGGGCTCTGAGTGACTCCAAAAACCTTTCCAGGCATTCTCCTTTAAATTGAATGCTGAGCGATGTTGAAAACGTGGGAATCGCGTTTTTGCGCTCTGAAAGTGTCGAAAACAGGGTTTCTCGCAATATCATTGAAACTGCACGCTGAATGATGTTAAAACCCGGGAATCGCGTTTTTGCGTTGTGAAAGTGTCGAAAACGGCGTTTCTGATGCACTTCTTTAAAATGAATGCTGTGTGTTGTTCAAAGCTGGGAACAGAGTTTTTGGGCTTGGAGAGTGTGAAAATTGTGTTTCTGGCAGTCTACTGAAATCTGAATGCTGAGTGTTGTTCAAAGCTGAGAACAGAGTTTTTGGGCTCTGAGTGACTCCAAAAACCTTTCCAGGCATTCTCCTTTAAATTGAATGCTGAGCGATGTTGAAAACGTGGGAATCGTGTTTTTGCGCTCTGAAAGTGTTGAAAACCGTGTTTCTGGCAATATAGTTGAAACTGCACGCTGAATGATGTTAAAACCCAGGAATCGCGTTTTTACGTTGTGAAAGTGTCGAAAACAGCTTTTCTGATGCACTTCTGGAAAATGAGTGCTGTGTGTTGTTCAAAGCTGGGAACAGAGTTTTTGGGCTTGGAGAGTGTGAAAATTGTGTTTCTGACAGTCTACTGAAATCTGAATGCTGAGTGTTGTTCAAAGCTGAGAACAGAGTTTTTGGGCTCTGAGTGACTCCAAAAACCTTTCAGGCATTCTCCTTTAAATTGAATGCTGAGCGATGTTGAAAACGTGGGAATCGTGTTTTTGCGCTCTGAAGTGTTGAAAACCGTGTTTCTGGCAATATAGTTGAAAATGCACGTTGAAATGATGTTAAAACCCAGATACGCGTTTTTGCGCTCTGAAAGTTTCGAAAACAGGGTTCTCGCATTATCATTGAAACTGCACGCTGAATGATGTTAAAATCCAGGGAATCGCTTTTTTGCGTTGTGAAAGTGTCGAAAACGGCGTTTCTGATGCACTTCTTTAAAATGAATGCTGTGTGTTGTTCAAAGCTGGGAACAGAGTTTTTGGGCTTGGAGAGTGTGAAAATTGTGTTTCTGGCAGTCTACTGAAATCTGAATGCTGAGTGTTGTTCAAAGCTGAGAACAGAGTTTTTGGCTCTGAGTGACTCCAAAAACCTTTCAGGCATTCTCCTTTAAATTGAATGCTGAGCGATGTTGAAAACGTGGGAATCGTGTTTTTGCGCTCTGAAAGTGTTGAAAACCGTGTTTCTGGCAATATAGTTGAAACTGCACGCTGAATGCTGTTAAAACCCGGGAATCGCGTTTTTGCGTTGTGAAAGTGTCGAAAACTGCGTTTCTGATGCACTTCTGGAAAATGAATGCTGTGTGTTGTTCAAAGTATGGGAACAGAGTTTTTGGGCTTGGAGAGTGTGAAAATTGTGTTTCTGACAGTCTACTGAAATCTGAATGCTGAGTGTTGTTCAAAGCTGAGAAGAGAGTTTTTGGGCTCTGAGTGACTCCAAAAACCTTTCCAGGCATTCTCCTTTAAATTGAATGCTGAGCGATGTTGAAAACGTGGGAATCGTGTTTTTGCGCTCTGAAAGTGTTGAAAACCGTGTTTCTGGCAATATAGTTGAAACTGCACGTTGAATGATGTTAAAACCCAGGAACGGGTTTTTGCGTTGTGAAAGTGTCGAAAACTGCGTTTCTGATGCACTTCTGGAAAATGAATGCTGTGTGTTGTTCAAAGCTGGGAACAGAGTTTTTGGCTTGGAGAGTGTTGAAAATTGTGTTTCTGACAGTCTACTGAAATCTGAATGCTGAGTGTTGTTCAAAGCTGAGAACAGAGTTTTTGGGCTCTGAGTGACTCCAAAAACCTTTCCAGGCATTCTCCTTTAAATTGAATGCTGAGCGATGTTGAAAACGTGGGAATCGTGTTTTGCGCTCTGAAAGTGTCGAAAACAGGGTTTCTCGCAATATCATTGAAACTGCACGCTGAATGATGTTAAAACCCGGGAATACGCGTTTTTGCGTTGTGAAAGTGTCGAAAACGGCGTTTCTGATGCACTTCTTTAAAATGAATGCTGTGTGTTGTTCAAAGCTGGGAACAGAGTTTTTGGGCTTGGAGAGTGTGAAAATTGTGTTTCTGGCAGTCTACTGAAATCTGAATGCTGAGTGTTGTTCAAAGCTGAGAACAGAGTTTTTGGGCTCTGAGTGACTCCAAAAACCTTTTCAGGCATTTTCCTTTAAATTGAATGCTGAGCGATGTTGAAAACGTGGGAATCGTGTTTTTGCGCTCTGAAAGTGTTAAAAACCGTGTTTCTGGCAATATAGTTGAAACTGCACGCTGAATGATGTTAAAACCCAGGAATCGCGTTTTTACGTTGTGAAAGTGTCGAAAACAGGGTTTCTCGCAATATCATTGAAACTGCACGCTGAATGATGTTAAAACCTGGGAATCGCGTTTTTGCGTTGTGACAGTGTTGAAAACAGCGTTTCTGATGCACTTCTGGAAAATGAATGCTGTGTGTTGTTCAAAGCTGGGAACAGAGTTTTTGGGCTTGGAGAGTGTGAAAATTGTGTTTCTGGCAGTCTACTGAAATCTGAATGCTGAGTGTTGTTCAGAGCTGAGAACAGAGTTTTTGGGCTCTGAGTGACTCCAAAAACCTTTTCAGGCATTCTCCTTTAAATTGAATGCTGAGCGATGTTGAAAACGTGGGAATCGTGTTTTTTGCGCTCTGAAAGTGTTGAAAACCGTGTTTCTGGCAATATAGTTGAAACTGCACGCTGAATGATGTTAAAACCCAGGAATCGCGTTTTTGCGCTCTGAAAGTGTCGAAAACAGCTTTTCTGAATGCTGAGTATTGTTCAAAGCTGAGAACAGAGTTTTTGGGCTCTGAGTGACTCCAAAAACCTTTCCAGGCATTCTCCTTTAAATTGAATGCTGAGCGATGTTGAAAACGTGGGAATCGTGTTTTTGCGCTCTGAAAGTGTCGAAACAGGGTTTTTCGCAATATCATTGAAACTGCACGCTGAATGATGTTAAAACCCGGGAATCGCGTTTTTGCGTTGTGAAAGTGTCGAAAACGGCGTTCTGATGCACTTCTTTAAAATGAATGCTGTGTGTTGTTCAAAGCTGGGAACAGAGTTTTTGGCTTGGAGAGTGTGAAAATTGTGTTTCTGGCAGTCTACTGAATCTGAATGCTGAGTGTTGTTCAAAGCTGAGAACAGAGTTTTTGGGCTCTGAGTGACTCCAAAAACCTTTCCAGCATTCTCCTTTAAATTGAATGCTGAGCGATGTTGAAAACGTGGGAATCGTGTTTTTGCGCTCTGAAAGTGTTGAAAACCGTGTTTCTGGCAATATAGTTGAAACTGCACGCTGAATGATGTTAAAAACCAGGAATCGCGTTTTTGCGTTGTGAAAGTGTCGAAAACAGCTTTTCTGATGCACTTCTGGAAAATGAGTGCTGTGTGTTGTTCAAAGCTGGGAACAGAGTTTTTGGGCTTGGAGAGTGTGAAAATTGTGTTTCTGACAGTCTACTGAAATCTGAATGCTGAGTGTTGTTCAAAGCTGAGAACAGAGTTTTTGGGCTCTGAGTGACTCCAAAAACCTTTTCAGGCATTCTCCTTTAAATTGAATGCTGAGCGATGTTGAAAACGTGGGAATCGTGTTTTTGCGCTCTGAAAGTGTTGAAAACCGTGTTTCTGGCAATATAGTTGAAAATGCACGTTGAATGATGTTAAAACCCAGGAATCGCGTTTTTGCGCTCTGAAAGTTTCGAAAACAGGGTTTCTCGCAACATCATTGAAACTGCAAGCTGAATGATGTTAAAACCCGGGAATCGCTTTTTTGCGTTGTGAAAGTGTCGAAAACGGCGTTTCTGATGCACTTCTTTAAAATGAATGCTGTGTGTTGTTCAAAGCTGGGAACAGAGTTTTTGGGCTTGGAGAGTGTGAAAATTGTGTTTCTGGCAGTCTACTGAAATCTGAATGCTGAGTGTTGTTCAAAGCTGAGAACATAGTTTTTGGGCTCTGAGTGACTCCAAAAACCTTTTCAGGCATTCTCCTTTAAATTGAATGCTGAGCGATGTTGAAAACGTGGGAATCGTGTTTTTGCGCTCTGAAAGTGTTGAAAACCGTGTTTCTGGCAATATAGTTGAAACTGCACGCTGAATGCTGTTAAAACCCGGGAATCGCGTTTTTGCGTTGTGAAAGTGTCGAAAACTGCGTTTCTGATGCACTTCTGGAAAATGAATGCTGTGTGTTGTTCAAAGCAGGGAACAGAGTTTTTGGGCTTGGAGAGTGTGAAAATTGTGTTTCTGACAGTCTACTGAAATCTGAATGCTGAGTGTTGTTCAAAGCTGAGAAGAGAGTTTTTGGGCTCTGAGTGACTCCAAAAACCTTTCCAGGCATTCTCCTTTAAATTGAATGCTGAGCGATGTTGAAAACGTGGGAATCGTGTTTTTGCGCTCTGAAAGTGTTGAAAACCGTGTTTCTGGCAATATAGTTGAAACTGCACGTTGAATGATGTTAAAACCCAGGAAACGCGTTTTTGCGTTGTGAAAGTGTCGAAAACTGCGTTTCTGATGCACTTCTGGAAAATGAATGCTGTGTGTTGTTCAAAGCTGGGAACAGAGTTTTTGGGCTTGGAGAGTGTGAAAATTGTGTTTCTGCCAGTCTACTGAAATCTGAATGCTGAGTGTTGTTCAAAGCTGAGAACAGAGTTTTTGGGCTCTGAGTGACTCCAAAAACCTTTTCAGGCATTCTCCTTTAAATTGAATGCTGAGCGATGTTGAAAACGTGGGAATCGTGTTTTTGCGCTCTGAAAGTGTTGAAAACCGTGTTTCTGGCAATATAGTTGAAACTGCACGCTGAATGCTGTTAAAACCCGGGAATCGCGTTTTTGCGTTGTGAAAGTGTCGAAAACTGCGTTTCTGATGCACTTCTGGAAAATGAATGCTGTGTGTTGTTCAAAGCTGGGAACAGAGTTTTTGGGCTTGGAGAGTGTGAAAATTGTGTTTCTGACAGTCTACTGAAATCTGAATGCAGAGTGTTGTTCAAAGCTGAGAACAGAGTTTTTGGGCTCTGAGTGACTCCAAAAACCTTTTCAGGCATTCTCCTTTAAATTGAATGCTGAGCGATGTTGAAAACGTGGGAATCGTGTTTTTGCGCTCTGAAAGTGTTGAAAACCGTGTTTCTGGCAATATAGTTGAAACTGCACGTTGAATGATGTTAAAACCCAGGAATCGCGTTTTTGCGCTCTGAAAGTGTCGAAAACAGCGTTTCTGATGCACTTCTGGAAAATGAATGCTGTGTGTTGTTCAAAGCTGGGAACAGAGTTTTTGGGCTTGGAGAGTGTGAAAATTGTGTTTCTGGCAGTGTACTGAAATCTGAATGCTGAGTGTTGTTCAAAGCTGAGAACAGAGTTTTTGGGCTCTGAGTGACTCCAAAAACCTTTTCAGGCATTCTCCTTTAAATTGAATGCTGAGCGATGTTAAAACCCGGGAATCGCGTTTTTGCGCTCTGAAAGTGTTGAAAACAGGGTTTCTCGCAATATCATTGAAACTGCACGCTGAATGATGTTAAAACCCGGGAATCGCGTTTTTGCGTTGTGAAAGTGTAGAAAACGGCGTTTCTGATGCACTTCTGGAAAATGAATGCTGTGTGTTGTTCAAAGCTGGGAACAGAGTTTTTGGGCTTGGAGAGTGTGAAAATTGTGTTTCTGCCAGTCTACTGAAATCTGAATGCTGAGTGTTGTTCAAAGCTGAGAACAGAGTTTTTGGGCTCTGAGTGACTCCAAAAACCTTTTCAGGCATTCTCCTTTAAATTGAATGCTGAGCGATGTTGAAAACGTGGGAATCGTGTTTTTGCGCTCTGAAAGTGTTGAAAACCGTGTTTCTGGCAATATAGTTGAAACTGCACGCTGAATGATGTTAAAACCCAGGAATCGCGTTTTTGCGCTCTGAAAGTGTCGAAAACAGGGTTTCTCGCAATATCATTGAAACTGCACGCTGAATGATGTTAAAACCCGGGAATCGCGTTTTTGCGTTGTGAAAGTATCGAAAACGGCGTTTCTGATGCACTTCTTTAAAATGAATGCTGTGTGTTGTTCAAAGCTGGGAACAGAATTTTTGGGCTTGGAGAGTGTGAAAATTGTGTTTCTGCCAGTCTACTGAAATCTGAATGCTGAGTGTTGTTCAAAGCTGAGAACAGAGTTTTTGGGCTCTGAGTGACTCCAAAAACCTTTTCAGGCATTCTCCTTTAAATTGAATGCTGAGCGATGTTGAAAACGTGGGAATCGTGTTTTTGCGCTCTGAAAGTTTTGAAAACCGTGTGTCTGGCAATATAGTTGAAACTGCACGCTGAATGCTGTTAAAACCCGGGAATCGCGTTTTTGCGTTGTGAAAGTGTCGAAAACAGGGTTTCTCGCAATATCATTGAAACTGCACGCTGAATGATGTTAAAACCCGTGAATCGCGTTTTTGCGCTCTGAAAGTGTCGAAAACAGCTTTTTTGATGCACTTCTGGAAAATGAGTGCTGTGTGTTGTTCAAAGCTGAGAACAGAATTTTTGGGCTCTGAGTGACTCCAAAAACCTTTCCAGGCATTCTCATTTAAATTGAATGCTGAGCGATGTTGAAAACGTGGGAATCGTGTTTTTGCGCTCTGAAAGTGTCGAAAACAGCTTTTTTGATGCACTTCTGGAAAATGAGTGCTGTGTGTTGTTCAAAGCTGAGAACAGAGTTTTTGGGCTCTGAGTGACTCCAAAAACCTTTCCAGGCATTCTCCTTTAAATTGAATGCTGAGCGATGTTGAAAACGTGGGAATCGTGTTTTTGCGCTCTGAAAGTGTTGAAAACCGTGTTTCTGGCAATATAGTTGAAACTGCACGCTGAATGATGTTAAAACCCAGGAATCGCGTTTTTGCGCTCTGAAAGTGTCGAAAACAGGGTTTTTGATGCACTTCTGGAAATGAATGCTGTGTGTTGTTCAAAGCTGAGAACAGAGTTTTTGGGCTCTGAGTGACTCCAAAACCTTTCCAGGCATTCTCCTTTAAATTGAATGCTGAGCGATGTTGAAAACGTGGGAATCGTGTTTTTGCGCTCTGAAAGTGTCGAAAACAGGGTTTTTCGCAATATCATTGAAACTGCACGCTGAATGATGTTAAAACCCGGGAATCGCGTTTTTTGCGTTGTGAAAGTGTCGAAAACGGCGTTTCTGATGCACTTCTTTAAAATGAATGCTGTGTGTTGTTCAAAGCTGGGAACAGAGTTTTTGGGCTTGGAGAGTGTGAAAATTGTGTTTCTGGCAGTCTACTGAAATCTGAATGCTGAGTGTTGTTCAAAGCTGAGAACAGAGTTTTTGGGCTCTGAGTGACTCCAAAAACCTTTCCAGGCATTCTCCTTTAAATTGAATGCTGAGCGATGTTGAAAACGTGGGAATCGTGTTTTTGCGCTCTGAAAGTGTTGAAAACCGTGTTTCTGGCAATATAGTTGAAACTGCACGCTGAATGATGTTAAAACCCAGGAATCGCGTTTTTACGTTGTGAAAGTGTCGAAAACAGCTTTTCTGATGCACTTCTGGAAAATGAGTGCTGTGTGTTGTTCAAAGCTGGGAACAGAGTTTTTGGGCTTGGAGAGTGTGAAAATTGTGTTTCTGACAGTCTACTGAAATCTGAATGCTGAGTGTTGTTCAAAGCTGAGAACAGAGTTTTTGGGCTCTGAGTGACTCCAAAAACCTTTTCAGGCATTCTCCTTTAAATTGAATGCTGAGCGATGTTGAAAACGTGGGAATCGTGTTTTTGCGCTCTGAAAGTGTTGAAAACCGTGTTTCTGGCAATATAGTTGAAAATGCACGTTGAATGATGTTAAAACCCAGGAATCGCGTTTTTGCGCTCTGAAAGTTTCGAAAACAGGTTTTCTCGCATTATCATTGAAACTGCACGCTGAATGATGTTAAAACCCGGGAATCGCTTTTTTGCGTTGTGAAAGTGTCGAAAACGGCGTTTCTGATGCACTTCTTTAAAATGAATGCTGTGTGTTGTTCAAAGCTGGGAACAGAGTTTTTGGGCTTGGAGAGTGTGAAAATTGTGTTTCTGGCAGTCTACTGAAATCTGAATGCTGAGTGTTGTTCAAAGCTGAGAACAGAGTTTTTGGGCTCTGAGTGACTCCAAAAACCTTTTCAGGCATTCTCCTTTAAATTGAATGCTGAGCGATGTTGAAAACGTGGGAATCGTGTTTTTGCGCTCTGAAAGTGTTGAAAACCGTGTTTCTGGCAATATAGTTGAAACTGCACGCTGAATGATGTTAAAACCCGGTAATCGCGTTTTTGCGTTGTGAAAGTGTCGAAAACTGCGTTTCTGATGCACTTCTGGAAAATGAATGCTGTGTGTTGTTCAAAGCAGGGAACAGAGTTTTTGGGCTTGGAGAGTGTGAAAATTGTGTTTCTGACAGTCTACTGAAATCTGAATGCTGAGTGTTGTTCAAAGCTGAGAAGAGAGTTTTTGGGCTCTGAGTGACTCCAAAAACCTTTCCAGGCATTCTCCTTTAAATTGAATGCTGAGCGATGTTGAAAACGTGGGAATCGTGTTTTTGTGCTCCGAAAGTGTTGAAAACCGTGTTTCTGGCAATATAGTTGAAACTGCACGTTGAATGATGTTAAAACCCAGGAAACGCGTTTTTGCGTTGTGAAAGTGTCGAAAACTGCGTTTCTGATGCACTTCTGGAAAATGAATGCTGTGTGTTGTTCAAAGCTGGGAACAGAGTTTTTGGGCTTGGAGAGTGTGAAAATTGTGTTTCTGACATTCTACTGAAATCTGAATGCTGAGTGTTGTTCAAAGCTGAGAGCAGAGTTTTTGGGCTCTGAGTGACTCCAAAAACCTTTCCAGGCATTCTCCTTTAAATTGAATGCTGAGCGATGTTGAAAACGTGGGAATCGTGTTTTTGCGCTCTGAAAGTGTCGAAAACAGGGTTTTTCGCAATATCATTGAAACTGCACGCTGAATGATGTTAAAACCCGGGAATCGCGTTTTTGCGTTGTGAAAGTGTCGAAAACGGCGTTTCTGATGCACTTCTTTAAAATGAATGCTGTGTGTTGTTCAAAGCTGGGAACAGAGTTTTTGGGCTTGGAGAGTGTGAAAATTGTGTTTCTGGCAGTCTACTGAAATCTGAATGCTGAGTGTTGTTCAAAGCTGAGAACAGAGTTTTTGGGCTCTGAGTGACTCCAAAAACCTTTTCAGGCATTTTCCTTTAAATTGAATGCTGAGCGATGTTGAAAACGTGGGAATCGTGTTTTTGCGCTCTGAAAGTGTTGAAAACCGTGTTTCTGGCAATATAGTTGAAACTGCACGCTGAATGATGTTAAAACCCAGGAATCGCGTTTTTACGTTGTGAAACTGTCGAAAACAGGGTTTCTCGCAATATCATTGAAACTGCACGCTGAATGATGTTAAAACCTGGGAATCGCGTTTTTGCGTTGTGACAGTGTTGAAAACAGCGTTTCTGATGCACTTCTGGAAAATGAATGCTGTGTGTTGTTCAAAGCTGGGAACAGAGTTTTTGGGCTTGGAGAGTGTGAAAATTGTGTTTCTGGCAGTCTACTGAAATCTGAATGCTGAGTGTTGTTCAAAGCTGAGAACAGAGTTTTTGGGCTCTGAGTGACTCCAAAAACCTTTTCAGGCATTCTCCTTTAAATTGAATGCTGAGCGATGTTGAAAACGTGGGAATCGTGTTTTTGCGCTCTGAAAGTGTTGAAAACCGTGTTTCTGGCAATATAGTTGAAACTGCACGCTGAATGCTGTTAAAACCCGGGAATCGCGTTTTTGCGTTGTGAAAGTGTCGAAAACTGCGTTTCTGATGCACTTCTGGAAAATGAATGCTGTGTGTTGTTCAAAGCTGGGAACAGAGTTTTTGGGCTTGGAGAGTGTGAAAATTGTGTTTCTGACAGTCTACTGAAATCTGAATGCTGAGTGTTGTTCAAAGCTGAGAACAGAGTTTTTGGGCTCTGAGTGACTCCAAAAACCTTTTCAGGCATTCTCCTTTAAATTGAATGCTGAGCGATGTTGAAAACGTGGGAATCGTGTTTTTGCGCTCTGAAAGTGTTGAAAACCGTGTTTCTGGCAATATAGTTGAAACTGCACGCTGAATGATGTTAAAACCCAGGAATCGCGTTTTTGCGCTCTGAAAGTGTCGAAAACAGCTTTTCTGATGCACTACTGAAATCTGAATGCTGAGTATTGTTCAAAGCTGAGAACAGAGTTTTTGGGCTCTGAGTGACTCCAAAAACCTTTCCAGGCATTCTCCTTTAAATTGAATGCTGAGCGATGTTGAAAACGTGGGAATCGTGTTTTTGCGCTCTGAAAGTGTTAAAAACCGTGTTTCTGGCAATATAGTTGAAACTGCACGCTGAATGATGTTAAAACCCAGGAATCGCGTTTTTACGTTGTGAAAGTGTCGAAAACAGCTTTTCTGATGCACTTCTGGAAAATGAGTGCTGTGTGTTGTTCAAAGCTGGGAACAGAGTTTTTGGGCTTGGAGAGTGTGAAAATTGTGTTTCTGACAGTCTACTGAAATCTGAATGCTGAGTGTTGTTCAAAGCTGAGAACAGAGTTTTTGGGCTCTGAGTGACTCCAAAAACCTTTCCAGGCATTCTCCTTTTAATTGAATGCTGAGCGATGTTGAAAACGTGGGAATCGTGTTTTCGCGCTCTGAAAGTGTTGAAAACCGTGTTTCTGGCAATATAGTTGAAACTGCACGTTGAATGATGTTAAAACCCAGGAATCGCGTTTTTGCGCTCTGAAAGTGTCGAAAACAGGGTTTCTCGCAATATCATTGAAACTGCACGCTGAATGATGTTAAAACCCGGGAATCGCGTTTTTGCACTCTGAAAGTGTCGAAAACGGCTTTTCTCATGCACTTCTGGAAAATGAGTGCAGTGTGTTGTTCAAAGCTGGGAACAGAGTTTTTGGGCTTGGAGAGTGTGAAAATTGTGTTTCTGACAGTCTACTGAAATCTGAATGCTGAGTGTTGTTCAAAGCTGAGAACAGAGTTTTTGGGCTCTGAGTGACTCCAAAAACCTTTTCAGGCATTCTCCTTTAAATTGAATGCTGAGCGATGTTGAAAACGTGGGAATCGTGTTTTTGCGCTCTGAAAGTGTTGAAAACCGTGTTTCTGGCAATATAGTTGAAACTGCACGCTGAATGCTGTTAAAACCCAGGAATCGCGTTTTTGCGCTCTGAAAGTGTCGAAAACAGGGTTTCTCGCAATATCATTGAAACTGCACGCTGAATGATGTTAAAACCCGGGAATCGCGTTTTTGCGCTCTGAAAGTGTCGAAAACAGCTTTTCTGATGCACTTCTGGAAAATGAGTGCTGTGTGTTGTTCAAAGCTGAGAACAGAGTTTTTGGGCTCTGAGTGACTCCAAAAACCTTTCCAGGCATTCTCCTTTAAATTGAATGCTGAGCGATGTTGAAAACGTGGGAATCGTGTTTTTGCACTCTGAAAGTGTCGAAAACAGCTTTTTTGATGCACTTCTGGAAAATGAGTGCTGTGTGTTGTTCAAAGCTGAGAACAGAGTTTTTGGGCTCTGAGTGACTCCAAAAACCTTTCCAGGCATTCTCCTTTAAATTGAATGCTGAGCGATGTTGAAAACGTGGGAATCGTGTTTTTGCGCTCTGAAAGTGTTGAAAACCGTGTTTCTGGCAATATAGTCGAAACTGCACGCTGAATGATGTTAAAACCCAGGAATCGCGTTTTTGCGCTCTGAAAGTGTCGAAAACAGGGTTTTTGATGCACTTCTGGAAAATGAGTGCTGTGTGTTGTTCAAAGCTGAGAACAGAGTTTTTGGGCTCTGAGTGACTCCAAAAACCTTTCCAGGCATTCTCCTTTAAATTGAATGCTGAGCGATGTTGAAAACGTGGGAATCGTGTTTTTGCGCTCTGAAAGTGTCGAAAACAGGGTTTTTCGCAATATCATTGAAACTGCACGCTGAATGATGTTAAAACCCGGGAATCGCGTTTTTGCGTTGTGAAAGTGTCGAAAACGGCGTTTCTGATGCACTTCTTTAAAATGAATGCTGTGTGTTGTTCAAAGCTGGGAACAGAGTTTTTGGGCTTGGAGAGTGTGAAAATTGTGTTTCTGACATTCTACTGAAATCTGAATGCTGAGTGTTGTTCAAAGCTGAGAAGAGAGTTTTTGGGCTCTGAGTGACTCCAAAAACCTTTCCAGGCATTCTCCTTTAAATTGAATGCTGAGCGATGTTGAAAACGTGGGAATCGTGTTTTTGCGCTCTGAAAGTGTCGAAAACAGGGTTTTTCGCAATATCATTGAAACTGCACGCTGAATGATGTTAAAACCCGGGAATCGCGTTTTTGCGTTGTGAAAGTGTCGAAAACGGCGTTTCTGATGCACTTCTTTAAAATGAATGCTGTGTGTTGTTCAAAGCTGGGAACAGTGTTTTTGGGCTTGGAGAGTGTGAAAATTGTGTTTCTGGCAGTCTACTGAAATCTGAATGCTGAGTGTTGTTCAAAGCTGAGAACAGAGTTTTTGGGCTCTGAGTGACTCCAAAAACCTTTTCAGGCATTTTCCTTTAAATTGAATGCTGAGCGATGTTGAAAACGTGGGAATCGTGTTTTTGCGCTCTGAAAGTGTTAAAAACCGTGTTTCTGGCAATATAGTTGAAACTGCACGCTGAATGATGTTAAAACCCAGGAATCGCGTTTTTACGTTGTGAAACTGTCGAAAACAGGGTTTCTCGCAATATCATTGAAACTGCACGCTGAATGATGTTAAAACCTGGGAATCGCGTTTTTGCGTTGTGACAGTGTTGAAAACAGCGTTTCTGATGCACTTCTGGAAAATGAATGCTGTGTGTTGTTCAAAGCTGGGAACAGAGTTTTTGGGCTTGGAGAGTGTGAAAATTGTGTTTCTGGCAGTCTACTGAAATCTGAATGCTGAGTGTTGTTCAAAGCTGAGAACAGAGTTTTTGGGCTCTGAGTGACTCCAAAAACCTTTTCAGGCATTCTCCTTTAAATTGAATGCTGAGCGATGTTGAAAACGTGGGAATCGTGTTTTTGCGCTCTGAAAGTGTTGAAAACCGTGTTTCTGGCAATATAGTTGAAACTGCACGCTGAATGATGTTAAAACCCGGGAATCGCGTTTTTGCGTTGTGAAAGTGTCGAAAACTGCGTTTCTGATGCACTTCTGGAAAATGAATGCTGTGTGTTGTTCAAAGCTGGGAACAGAGTTTTTGGGCTTGGAGAGTGTGAAAATTGTGTTTCTGACAGTCTACTGAAATCTGAATGCTGAGTGTTGTTCAAAGCTGAGAACAGAGTTTTTGGGCTCTGAGTGACTCCAAAAACCTTTTCAGGCATTCTCCTTTAAATTGAATGCTGAGCGATGTTGAAAACGTGGGAATCGTGTTTTTGCGCTCTGAAAGTGTTGAAAACCGTGTTTCTGGCAATATAGTTGAAACTGCACGCTGAATGATGTTAAAACCCAGGAATCGCGTTTTTGCGCTCTGAAAGTGTCGAAAACAGCTTTTCTGATGCACTTCTAGAAAATGAATGCTGTGTGTTGTTCAAAGCTGAGAACAGAGTTTTTGGGCTCTGAGTGACTCCAAAAACCTTTCCAGGCATTCTCCTTTAAATTGAATGCTGAGCGATGTTGAAAACGTGGGAATCGTGTTTTTGCGCTCTGAAAGTGTTAAAAACCGTGTTTCTGGCAATATAGTTGAAACTGCACGCTGAATGATGTTAAAACCCAGGAATCGCGTTTTTACGTTGTGAAAGTGTCGAAAACAGCTTTTCTGATGCACTTCTGGAAAATGAGTGCTGTGTGTTGTTCAAAGCTGGGAACAGAGTTTTTGGGCTTGGAGAGTGTGAAAATTGTGTTTCTGACAGTCTACTGAAATCTGAATGCTGAGTGTTGTTCAAAGCTGAGAACAGAGTTTTTGGGCTCTGAGTGACTCCAAAAACCTTTCCAGGCATTCTCCTTTTAATTGAATGCTGAGCGATGTTGAAAACGTGGGAATCGTGTTTTTGCGCTCTGAAAGTGTTGAAAACCGTGTTTCTGGCAATATAGTTGAAACTGCACGTTGAATGATGTTAAAACCCAGGAATCGCGTTTTTGCGCTCTGAAAGTGTCGAAAACAGGGTTTCTCGCAATATCATTGAAACTGCACGCTGAATGATGTTAAAACCCGGGAATCGCGTTTTTGCACTCTGAAAGTGTCGAAAACGGCTTTTCTCATGCACTTCTGGAAAATGAGTGCAGTGTGTTGTTCAAAGCTGGGAACAGAGTTTTTGGGCTTGGAGAGTGTGAAAATTGTGTTTCTGACAGTCTACTGAAATCTGAATGCTGAGTGTTGTTCAAAGCTGAGAACAGAGTTTTTGGGCTCTGAGTGACTCCAAAAACCTTTTCAGGCATTCTCCTTTAAATTGAATGCTGAGCGATGTTGAAAACGTGGGAATCGTGTTTTTGGGCTCTGAAAGTGTTGAAAACCGTGTTTCTGGCAATATAGTTGAAACTGCACGCTGAATGCTGTTAAAACCCAGGAATCGCGTTTTTGCGCTCTGAAAGTGTCGAAAACAGGGTTTCTCGCAATATCATTGAAACTGCACGCTGAATGATGTTAAAACCCGGGAATCGCGTTTTTGCGCTCTGAAAGTGTCGAAAACAGCTTTTTTGATGCACTTCTGGAAAATGAGTGCTGTGTGTTGTTCAAAGCTGAGAACAGAATTTTTGGGCTCTGAGTGACTCCAAAAACCTTTCCAGGCATTCTCCTTTAAATTGAATGCTGAGCGATGTTGAAAACGTGGGAATCGTGTTTTTGCGCTCTGAAAGTGTCGAAAACAGCTTTTTTTGATGCACTTCTGGAAAATGAGTGCTGTGTGTTGTTCAAAGCTGAGAACAGAGTTTTTGGGCTCTGAGTGACTCCAAAAACCTTTCCAGGCATTCTCCTTTAAATTGAATGCTGAGCGATGTTGAAAACGTGGGAATCGTGTTTTTGCGCTCTGAAAGTGTTGAAAACCGTGTTTCTGGCAATATAGTCGAAACTGCACGCTGAATGATGTTAAAACCCAGGAATCGCGTTTTTGCGCTCTGAAAGTGTCGAAAACAGCTTTTCTGATGCACTTCTGGAAAATGAGTGCTGTGTGTTGTTCAAAGCTGAGAACAGAGTTTTTGGGCTCTGAGTGACTCCAAAAACCTTTCCAGGCATTCTCCTTTAAATTGAATGCTGAGCGATGTTGAAAACGTGGGAATCGTGTTTTTGCGCTCTGAAAGTGTCGAAAACAGGGTTTCTCGCAATATCATTGAAACTGCACGCTGAATGATGTTAAAACCCGGGAATCGCGTTTTTGCGTTGTGAAAGTGTCGAAAACGGCGTTTCTGATGCACTTCTTTAAAATGAATGCTGTGTGTTGTTCAAAGCTGGGAACAGAGTTTTTGGGCTTGGAGAGTGTGAAAATTGTGTTTCTGGCAGTCTACTGAAATCTGAATGCTGAGTGTTGTTCAAAGCTGAGAACAGAGTTTTTGGGCTCTGAGTGACTCCAAAAACCTTTCCAGGCATTCTCCTTTAAATTGAATGCTGAGCGATGTTGAAAACGTGGGAATCGTGTTTTTGCGCTCTGAAAGTGTTGAAAACCGTGTTTCTGGCAATATAGTTGAAACTGCACGCTGAATGATGTTAAAACCCAGGAATCGCGTTTTTACGTTGTGAAAGTGTCGAAAACAGCTTTTCTGATGCACTTCTGGAAAATGAGTGCTGTGTGTTGTTCAAAGCTGGGAACAGAGTTTTTGGGCTTGGAGAGTGTGAAAATTGTGTTTCTGACAGTCTACTGAAATCTGAATGCTGAGTGTTGTTCAAAGCTGAGAACAGAGTTTTTGGGCTCTGAGTGACTCCAAAAACCTTTTCAGGCATTCTCCTTTAAATTGAATGCTGAGCGATGTTGAAAACGTGGGAATCGTGTTTTTGCGCTCTGAAAGTGTTGAAAACCGTGTTTCTGGCAATATAGTTGAAAATGCACGTTGAATGATGTTAAAACCCAGGAATCGCGTTTTTGCGCTCTGAAAGTTTCGAAAACAGGGTTTCTCGCATTATCATTGAAACTGCACGCTGAATGATGTTAAAACCCGGGAATCGCTTTTTTGCGTTGTGAAAGTGTCGAAAACGGCGTTTCTGATGCACTTCTTTAAAATGAATGCTATGTGTTGTTCAAAGCTGGGAACAGAGTTTTTGGGCTTGGAGAGTGTGAAAATTGTGTTTCTGGCAGTCTACTGAAATCTGAATGCTGAGTGTTGTTCAAAGCTGAGAACAGAGTTTTTGGGCTCTGAGTGACTCCAAAAACCTTTTCAGGCATTCTCCTTTAAATTGAATGCTGAGCGATGTTGAAAACGTGGGAATCGTGTTTTTGCGCTCTGAAAGTGTTGAAAACCGTGTTTCTGGCAATATAGTTGAAACTGCACGCTGAATGATGTTAAAACCCGGGAATCGCGTTTTTGCGTTGTGAAAGTGTCGAAAACTGCGTTTCTGATGCACTTCTGGAAAATGAATGCTGTGTGTTGTTCAAAGCTGGGAACAGAGTTTTTGGGCTTGGAGAGTGTGAAAATTGTGTTTCTGACAGTCTACTGAAATCTGAATGCTGAGTGTTGTTCAAAGCTGAGAACAGAGTTTTTGGGCTCTGAGTGACTCCAAAAACCTTTTCAGGCATTCTCCTTTAAATTGAATGCTGAGCGATGTTGAAAACGTGGGAATCGTGTTTTTGCGCTCTGAAAGTGTTGAAAACCGTGTTTCTGGCAATATAGTTGAAACTGCACGCTGAATGATGTTAAAACCCAGGAATCGCATTTTTGCGCTCTGAAAGTGTCGAAAACAGCTTTTCTGATGCACTTCTAGAAAATGAATGCTGTGTGTTGTTCAAAGCTGAGAACAGAGTTTTTGGGCTCTGAGTGACTCCAAAAACCTTTCCAGGCATTCTCCTTTAAATTGAATGCTGAGCGATGTTGAAAACGTGGGAATCGTGTTTTTGCGCTCTGAAAGTGTCGAAAACAGGGTTTTTCGCAATATCATTGAAACTGCACGCTGAATGATGTTAAAACCCGGGAATCGCGTTTTTGCGTTGTGAAAGTGTCGAAAACGGCGTTTCTGATGCACTTCTTTAAAATGAATGCTGTGTGTTGTTCAAAGCTGGGAACAGAGTTTTTGGGCTTGGAGAGTGTGAAAATTGTGTTTCTGACAGTCTACTGAAATCTGAATGCTGAGTGTTGTTCAAAGCTGAGAACAGAGTTTTTGGGCTCTGAGTGACTCCAAAAACCTTTCCAGGCATTCTCCTTTTAATTGAATGCTGAGCGATGTTGAAAACGTGGGAATCGTGTTTTCGCGCTCTGAAAGTGTTGAAAACCGTGTTTCTGGCAATATAGTTGAAACTGCACGTTGAATGATGTTAAAACCCTGGAATCGTGTTTTTGCGCTCTGAAAGTGTCGAAAACAGCTTTTCTGATGCACTTCTGGAAAATGAGTGCTGTGTGTTGTTCAAAGCTGGGAACAGAGTTTTTGGGCTTGGAGAGTGTGAAAATTGTGTTTCTGGCAGTCTACTGAAATCTGAATGCTGAGTGTTGTTCAAAGCTGAGAACAGAGTTTTTGGGCTCTGAGTGACTCCAAAAACCTTTTCAGGCATTCTCCTTTAAATTGAATGCTGAGCGATGTTGAAAACGTGGGAATCGTGTTTTTGCGCTCTGAAAGTGTTGAAAACCGTGTTTCTGGCAATATAGATGAAACTGCACGTTGAATGATGTTAAAACCCAGGAATCGCGTTTTGCGCTCTGAAAGTGTCGAAAACAGGGTTTCTCGCAATATCATTGAAACTGCACGCTGAATGATGTTAAAACCCGGGAATCGCGTTTTTGCGTTGTGAAAGTGTAGAAAACGGCGTTTCTGATGCACTTCTGGAAAATGAATGCTGTGTGTTGTTCAAAGCTGGGAACAGAGTTTTTGGGCTTGGAGAGTGTGAAAATTGTGTTTCTGACAGTCTACTGAAATCTGAATGCTGAGTGTTGTTCAAAGCTGAGAACAGAGTTTTTGGGCTCTGAGTGACTCCAAAAACCTTTTCAGGCATTCTCCTTTAAATTGAATGCTGAGCGATGTTGAAAACGTGGGAATCGTGTTTTTGCGCTCTGAAAGTGTTGAAAACCGTGTTTCTGGCAATATAGATGAAACTGCACGTTGAATGATGTTAAAACCCAGGAATCGCGTTTTTGCGCTCTGAAAGTGTCGAAAACAGGGTTTCTCGCAATATCATTGAAACTGCACGCTGAATGATGTTAAAACCCGGGAATCGCGTTTTTGCGTTGTGAAAGTGTAGAAAACGGCGTTTCTGATGCACTTCTGGAAAATGAATGCTGTGTGTTGTTCAAAGCTGGGAACAGAGTTTTTGGGCTTGGAGAGTGTGAAAATTGTGTTTCTGACAGTCTACTGAAATCTGAATGCTGAGTGTTGTTCAAAGCTGAGAACAGAGTTTTTGGGCTCTGAGTGACTCCAAAAACCTTTTCAGGCATTCTCCTTTAAATTGAATGCTGAGCGATGTTGAAAACGTGGGAATCGTGTTTTTGCGCTCTGAAAGTGTTGAAAACCGTGTTTCTGGCAATATAGATGAAACTGCACGTTGAATGATGTTAAAACCCAGGAATCGCGTTTTTGCGCTCTGAAAGTGTCGAAAACAGGGTTTCTCGCAATATCATTGAAACTGCACGCTGAATGATGTTAAAACCTGGGAATCGCGTTTTTGCGTTGTGAAAGTGTAGAAAACGGCGTTTCTGATGCACTTCTGGAAAATGAATGCTGTGTGTTGTTCAAAGCTGGGAACAGAGTTTTTGGGCTTGGAGAGTGTGAAAATTGTGTTTCTGACAGTCTACTGAAATCTGAATGCTGAGTGTTGTTCAAAGCTGAGAACAGAGTTTTTGGGCTCTGAGTGACTCCAAAAACCTTTTCAGGCATTCTCCTTTAAATTGAATGCTGAGCGATGTTGAAAACGTGGGAATCGTGTTTTTGCGCTCTGAAAGTGTTGAAAACCGTGTTTCTGGCAATATAGTTGAAAATGCACGTTGAATGATGTTAAAACCCAGGAATCGCGTTTTTGCGCTCTGAAAGTTTCGAAAACAGGGTTTCTCGCATTATCATTGAAACTGCACGCTGAATGATGTTAAAACCCGGGAATCGCTTTTTTGCGTTGTGAAAGTGTCGAAAACAGCTTTTTTGATGCACTTCTGGAAAATGAGTGCTGTGTGTTGTTCAAAGCTGGGAACAGAGTTTTTGGGCTTGGAGAGGGTGAAAATTGTGTTTCTGACAGTCTACTGAAATCTGAATGCTGAGTATTGTTCAAAGCTGAGAAGAGAGTTTTTGGGCTCTGAGTGACTCCAAAAACCTTTCCAGGCATTCTCCTTTAAATTGAATGCTGAGCGATGTTGAAAACGTGGGAATCGTGTTTCTGCGCTCTGAAAGTGTTGAAAACCGTGTTTCTGGCAATATAGATGAAACTGCACGCTGAATGATGTTAAAACCCAGGAATCGCGTTTTTGCGCTCTGAAAGTGTTGAAAACCGTGTTTCTGGCAATATAGTTGAAACTGCACGCTGAATGCTGTTAAAACCCGGGAATCGCGTTTTTGCGTTGTGAAAGTATCGAAAACTGCGTTTCTGATGCACTTCTGGAAAATGAATGCTGTGTGTTGTTCAAAGCTGGGAACAGAGTTTTTGGGCTTGTAGAGTGTGAAAATTGTGTTTCTCACAGTCTACTGAAATCTGAATGCTGAGTGTTGTTCAAAGCTGAGAACAGAGTTTTTGGGCTCTGAGTGACTCCAAAAACCTTTTCAGGCATTCTCCTTTAAATTGAATACTGAGCGATGTTGAAAACGTGGGAATCGTGTTTTTGCGCTCTGAAAGTGTTGAAAACCGTGTTTCTGGCAATATAGTTGAAACTGCACGCTGAATGATGTTAAAACCCGGGAATCGCGTTTTTGCGTTGTGAAGTGTAGAAAACGGCGTTTCTGATGCACTTCTGGAAAATGAATGCTGTGTGTTGTTCAAAGCTGGGAACAGAGTTTTTGGGCTTGGAGAGTGTGAAAATTGTGTTTCTGACAGTCTACTGAAATCTGAATGCTGAGTGTTGTTCAAAGCTGAGAACAGAGTTTTTTGGGCTCTGAGTGACTCCAAAAACCTTTTCAGGCATTCTCCTTTAAATTGAATGCTGAGCGATGTTGAAAACGTGGGAATCGTGTTTTTGCGCTCTGAAAGTGTTGAAAACCGTGTTTCTGGCAATATAGATGAAACTGCACGTTGAATGATGTTAAAACCCAGGAATCGCGTTTTTGCGCTCTGAAAGTGTCGAAAACAACTTTTTTGATGCACTTCTGGAAAATGAGTGCTGTGTGTTGTTCAAAGCTGGGAACAGAGTTTTTGGGCTTGGAGAGGGTGAAAATTGTGTTTCTGACAGTCTACTGAAATCTGAATGCTGAGTATTGTTCAAAGCTGAGAACAGAGTTTTTGGGCTCTGAGTGACTCCAAAAACCTTTCCAGGCATTCTCCTTTAAATTGAATGCTGAGCGATGTTGAAAACGTGGGAATCGTGTTTTTGCGCTCTGAAAGTGTTGAAAACCGTGTTTTTGGCAATATAGTTGAAACTGCACGTTGAATGATGTTAAAACCCAGGAATCGCGTTTTTGCGCTCTGAAAGTGTCGAAAACAGGGTTTCTCGCAATATCATTGAAACTGCACGCTGAATGATGTTAAAACCCGGGAATCGCGTTTTTGCGTTGTGAAAGTGTAGAAAACGGCGTTTCTGATGCACTTCTGGAAAATGAATGCTGTGTGTTGTTCAAAGCTGGGAACAGAGTTTTTGGGCTTGGAGAGTGTGAAAATTGTGTTTCTGACAGTCTACTGAAATCTGAATGCTGAGTGTTGTTCAAAGCTGAGAACAGAGTTTTTGGGCTCTGAGTGACTCCAAAAACCTTTTCAGGCATTCTCCTTTAAATTGAATGCTGAGCGATGTTGAAAACGTGGGAATCGTGTTTTTGCGCTCTGAAAGTGTTGAAAACCGTGTTTCTGGCAATATAGTTGAAAATGCACGTTGAATGATGTTAAAACCCAGGAATCGCGTTTTTGCGCTCTGAAAGTTTCGAAAACAGGGTTTCTCGCATTATCATTGAAACTGCACGCTGAATGATGTTAAAACCCGGGAATCGCTTTTTTGCGTTGTGAAAGTGTCGAAAACAGCTTTTTTGATGCACTTCTGGAAAATGAGTGCTGTGTGTTGTTCAAAGCTGGGAACAGAGTTTTTGGGCTTGGAGAGGGTGAAAATTGTGTTTCTGACAGTCTACTGAAATCTGAATGCTGAGTATTGTTCAAAGCTGAGAAGAGAGTTTTTGGGCTCTGAGTGACTCCAAAAACCTTTCCAGGCATTCTCCTTTAAATTGAATGCTGAGCGATGTTGAAAACGTGGGAATCGTGTTTCTGCGCTCTGAAAGTGTTGAAAACCGTGTTTCTGGCAATATAGATGAAACTGCACGCTGAATGATGTTAAAACCCAGGAATCGCGTTTTTGCGCTCTGAAAGTGTTGAAAACCGTGTTTCTGGCAATATAGTTGAAACTGCACGCTGAATGCTGTTAAAACCCGGGAATCGCGTTTTTGCGTTGTGAAAGTATCGAAAACTGCGTTTCTGATGCACTTCTGGAAAATGAATGCTGTGTGTTGTTCAAAGCTGGGAACAGAGTTTTTGGGCTTGTAGAGTGTGAAAATTGTGTTTCTCACAGTCTACTGAAATCTGAATGCTGAGTGTTGTTCAAAGCTGAGAACAGAGTTTTTGGGCTCTGAGTGACTCCAAAACCTTTTCAGGCATTCTCCTTTAAATTGAATACTGAGCGATGTTGAAAACGTGGGAATCGTGTTTTTGCGCTCTGAAAGTGTTGAAAACCGTGTTTCTGGCAATATAGTTGAAACTGCACGCTGAATGATGTTAAAACCCGGGAATCGCGTTTTTGCGTTGTGAAAGTGTAGAAAACGGCGTTTCTGATGCACTTCTGGAAAATGAATGCTGTGTGTTGTTCAACGCTGGGAACAGAGTTTTTGGGCTTGGAGAGTGTGAAAATTGTGTTTCTGACAGTCTACTGAAATCTGAATGCTGAGTGTTGTTCAAAGCTGAGAACAGAGTTTTTGGGCTCTGAGTGACTCCAAAAACCTTTTCAGGCATTCTCCTTTAAATTGAATGCTGAGCGATGTTGAAAACGTGGGAATCGTGTTTTTGCGCTCTGAAAGTGTTGAAAACCGTGTTTCTGGCAATATAGATGAAACTGCACGTTGAATGATGTTAAAACCCAGGAATCGCGTTTTTGCGCTCTGAAAGTGTCGAAAACAACTTTTTTGATGCACTTCTGGAAAATGAGTGCTGTGTGTTGTTCAAAGCTGGGAACAGAGTTTTTGGGCTTGGAGAGGGTGAAAATTGTGTTTCTGACAGTCTACTGAAATCTGAATGCTGAGTATTGTTCAAAGCTGAGAACAGAGTTTTTGGGCTCTGAGTGACTCCAAAAACCTTTCCAGGCATTCTCCTTTAAATTGAATGCTGAGCGATGTTGAAAACGTGGGAATCGTGTTTTTGCGCTCTGAAGTGTTGAAAACCGTGTTTTTGGCAATATAGTTGAAACTGCACGTTGAATGATGTTAAAACCCAGGAATCGCGTTTTTGCGCTCTGAAAGTGTCGAAAACAGGGTTTCTCGCAATATCATTGAAACTGCACGCTGAATGATGTTAAAACCCGGGAATCGCGTTTTTGCGTTGTGAAAGTGTAGAAAACGGCGTTCTGATGCACTTCTGGAAAATGAATGCTGTGTGTTGTTCAAAGCTGGGAACAGAGTTTTTGGGCTTGGAGAGTGTGAAAATTGTGTTTCTGACAGTCTACTGAAATCTGAATGCTGAGTGTTGTTCAAAGCTGAGAACAGAGTTTTTGGGCTCTGAGTGACTCCAAAAACCTTTTCAGGCATTCTCCTTTAAATTGAATGCTGAGCGATGTTGAAAACGTGGGAATCGTGTTTTTGCGCTCTGAAAGTGTTGAAAACCGTGTTTCTGGCAATATAGATGAAACTGCACGTTGAATGATGTTAAAACCCAGGAATCGCGTTTTTGCGCTCTGAAAGTGTCGAAACAGGGTTTCTCGCAATATCATTGAAACTGCACGCTGAATGATGTTAAAACCCGGGAATCGCGTTTTTGCGTTGTGAAAGTGTAGAAAACGGCGTTTCTGATGCACTTCTGGAAAATGAATGCTGTGTGTTGTTCAAAGCTGGGAACAGAGTTTTTGGGCTTGGAGAGTGTGAAAATTGTGTTTCTGACAGTCTACTGAAATCTGAATGCTGAGTGTTGTTCAAAGCTGAGAACAGAGTTTTTGGGCTCTGAGTGACTCCAAAAACCTTTTCAGGCATTCTCCTTTAAATTGAATGCTGAGCGATGTTGAAAACGTGGGAATCGTGTTTTGCGCTCTGAAAGTGTTGAAAACCGTGTTTCTGGCAATATAGATGAAACTGCACGTTGAATGATGTTAAAACCCAGGAATCGCGTTTTTGCGCTCTGAAAGTGTCGAAAACAGGGTTTCTCGCAATATCATTGAAACTGCACGCTGAATGATGTTAAAACCTGGGAATCGCGTTTTTGCGTTGTGAAACTGTAGAAAACGGCGTTTCTGATGCACTTCTGGAAAATGAATGCTGTGTGTTGTTCAAAGCTGGGAACAGAGTTTTTGGGCTTGGAGAGTGTGAAAATTGTGTTTCTGACAGTCTACTGAAATCTGAATGCTGAGTGTTGTTCAAAAGCTGAGAACAGAGTTTTTGGGCTCTGAGTGACTCCAAAAACCTTTTCAGGCATTCTCCTTTAAATTGAATGCTGAGCGATGTTGAAAACGTGGGAATCGTGTTTTTGCGCTCTGAAAGTGTTGAAAACCGTGTTTCTGGCAATATAGTTGAAAATGCACGTTGAATGATGTTAAAACCCAGGAATCGCGTTTTGCGCTCTGAAAGTGTCGAAAACAGGGTTTCTCGCATTATCATTGAAACTGCACGCTGAATGATGTTAAAACCCGGGAATCGCTTTTTTGCGTTGTGAAAGTGTCGAAAACAGCTTTTTTGATGCACTTCTGGAAAATGAGTGCTGTGTGTTGTTCAAAGCTGGGAACAGAGTTTTTGGGCTTGGAGAGGGTGAAAATTGTGTTTCTGACAGTCTACTGAAATCTGAATGCTGAGTATTTGTTCAAAGCTGAGAAGAGAGTTTTTGGGCTCTGAGTGACTCCAAAAACCTTTCCAGGCATTCTCCTTTAAATTGAATGCTGAGCGATGTTGAAAACGTGGGAATCGTGTTTTTTGCGCTCTGAAAGTGTTGAAAACCGTGTTTCTGGCAATATAGATGAAACTGCACGCTGAATGATGTTAAAACCCAGGAATCGCGTTTTTGCGCTCTGAAAGTGTTGAAAACCGTGTTTCTGGCAATATAGTTGAAACTGCACGCTGAATGATGTTAAAACCGGGAATCGCGTTTTTGCGTTGTGAAAGTATCGAAAACTGCGTTTCTGATGCACTTCTGGAAAATGAATGCTGTGTGTTGTTCAAAGCTGGGAACAGAGTTTTTGGGCTTGTAGAGTGTGAAAATTGTGTTTCTGACAGTCTACTGAAATCTGAATGCTGAGTGTTGTTCAAAGCTGAGAACAGAGTTTTTGGGCTCTGAGTGACTCCAAAAACCTTTTCAGGCATTCTCCTTTAAATTGAATGCTGAGCGATGTTGAAAACGTGGGAATCGTGTTT
>NW_023494661.1:0-29360 GCF_013368585.1 Megalops cyprinoides | reverse complement strand
GCCAAAAAGCTGTTCCCGCTTTGAACAACACACAGCATTCATTTTCCAGAAGTGCATCAGAAACGCAGTTTTCGACACTTTCACAACGCAAAAACGCGATTCCCGGGTTTTAACATCATTCAGCGTGCAGTTTCAACTATATTGCCAGAAACACAGTTTTCAACACTTTCAGAGCGCAAAAACACGATTCCCACGTTTTCAACATCGCTCAGCATTCAATTTAAAGGAGAATGCCTGGAAAGGTTTTTGGAGTCACTCAGAGCCCAAAAACTCTGTTCTCAGCTTTGAACAACACTCAGCATTCAGATTTCAGTAGACTGTCAGAAACACAATTTTCACACTCTCCAAGCCCAAAAAGTCTGTTCCCAGCTTTGAACAACACACAGCATTCATTTTCCAGAAGTGCATCAGAAACGCCGTTTTCGACACTTTCACAACGCAAAAACGCGATTCCCGGGTTTTAACATCATTCAGCGTGCAGTTTCAACTATATTGCCAGAAACACGGTTTTCAACACTTTCAGAGCGCAAAAACACGATTCCCACGTTTTCAACATCGCTCAGCATTCAATTTAAAGGAGAATGCCTGGAAAGGTTTTTGGAGTCACTCAGAGCCCAAAAACTCTGTTCTCAGCTTTGAACAACACTCAGCATTCAGATTTCAGTAGACTGCCAGAAACACAATTTTCACACTCTCCAAGGCCAAAAACTCTGTTCCCAGCTTTGAACAACACACAGCATTCATTTTCCAGAAGTGCATCAGAAACGCTGTTTTCGACACTTTCAGAGCGCAAAAACGCGATTCCCGGGTTTTAACATCATTCAACGTGCATTTTCAACTATATTGCCAGAAACTCGGTTTTCAACACTTTCAGAGCGCAAAAACACGATTCCCACGTTTTCAACATCGATCAGCATTCAATTTAAAGGAGAATGCCTGAAAGGTTTTTGGAGTCACTCAGAGCCCAAAAACTCTGTTCTCAGCTTTGAACAACACTCAGCATTCAGATTTCAGTAGACTGTCAGAAACACAATTTTCATACTCTCCAAGCCCAAAAACTCTGTTCCCAGCTTTGAACAACACACAGCATTCATTTTCCAGAAGTGCATCAGAAACGCCGTTTCTACACTTTCACAACGCAAAAACGCGATTCCCGGGTTTTAACATCATTCAGCGTGCAGTTTCAATGATATTGCGAGAAACCCTGTTTTCGACACTTTCAGAGCGCAAAAACGCGATTCCCGGGTTTTAACATCATTCAACGTGCAGTTTCAACTATATTGCCAGAAACACGGTTTTCAACACTTTCAGAGCGCAAAAACACGATTCCCACGTTTTCAACATCGCTCAGCATTCAATTTAAAGGAGAATGCCTGGAAAGGTTTTTGGAGTCACTCAGAGCCCAAAAACTCTGTTCCCAGCTTTGAACAACACACAGCATTCATTTTCCAGAAGTGCATCAGAAACGCAGTTTTCGACACTTTCACAACGCAAAACGCGATTCCCGGGTTTTAACATCATTCAGCGTGCAGTTTCAACTATATTGCCAGAAACACAGTTTTCAACACTTTCAGAGCGCAAAAACACGATTCCCACGTTTTCAACATCGCTCAGCATTCAATTTAAAGGAGAATGCCTGAAAAGGTTTTTGGAGTCTCTCAGAGCCCAAAAACTCTGTTCTCAGCTTTGAACAACACTCAGCATTCAGATTTCAGTAGACTGTCAGAAAAACAATTTTCACACTCTCCAAGCCCAAAAAGGTCTGTTCCCAGCTTTTGAACAACACACAGCATTCATTTTCTAGAAGTGCATCAGAAACGCTGTTTACGACACTTTCACACGCAAAAACGCGATTCCCGGGTTTTAACATCATTCAGCGTGCAGTTTCAACTATATTTGCCAGAAACACAGTTTTCAACACTTTCAGAGCGCAAAAACACGATTCCCACGTTTTCAACATCGCTCAGCATTCAATTTAAAGGAGAATGCCTGGAAAGGTTTTTGGAGTCACTCAGAGCCCAAAAACTCTGTTCTCAGCTTTGAACAATACTCAGCATTCAGATTTCAGTAGACTGTCAGAAACACAATTTTCACCCTCTCCAAGCCCAAAAACTCTGTTCCCAGCTTTGAACAACACACTGCACTCATTTTCCAGAAGTGCATCAGAATAGCTGTTTTCGACACTTTCAGAGCGCAAAAACGCGATTCCTGGGTTTTAACATCATTCAACGTGCAGTTTCAACTATATTGCCAGAAACACGGTTTTCAACACTTTCAGAGCGCAAAAACACGATTCCCACGTTTTCAACATCGCTCAGCATTCAATTTAAAGGAGAATGCCTGGAAAGGTTTTTGGAGTCACTCAGAGCCCAAAAACTCTGTTCTCAGCTTTGAACAACACTCAGCATTCAGATTTCAGTAGACTGTCAGAAACACAATTTTCACACTCTCCAAGCCCAAAAACTCTGTTCCCAGCTTTGAACAACACACAGCATTCATTTTCCAGAAGTGCATCAGAAACGCAGTTTTCGACACTTTCACAACGCAAAAACGCGATTCCCGGGTTTTAACATCATTCAACGTGCAGTTTCAACTATATTGCCAGAAACACGGTTTTCAAACACTTTCAGAGCGCAAAAACACGATTCCCACGTTTTCAACATCGCTCAGCATTCAATTTAAAGGAGAATGCCTGGAAAGGTTTTTTGGAGTCTCTCAGAGCCCAAAAACTCTGTTCTCAGCTTTGAACAACACTCAGCATTCAGATTTCAGTAGACTGTCAGAAACACAATTTTCACACTCTCCAAGCCCAAAAAGTCTGTTCCCAGCTTTGAACAACACACAGCATTCATTTTCCAGAAGTGCATCAGAAACGCAGTTTTCGACACTTTCACAACGCAAAAACGCGATTCCTGGGTTTTAACATCATTCAGCGTGCAGTTTCAACTATATTGCCAGAAACACAGTTTTCAACACTTTCAGAGCGCAAAAACACGATTCCCACGTTTTCAACATCGCTCAGCATTCAATTTAAAGGAGAATGCCTGGAATGGTTTTTGGAGTCACTCAGAGCCCAAAAACTCTGTTCTCAGCTTTGAACAATGCTCAGCATTCAGATTTCAGTAGACTGTCAGAAACACAATTTTCACCCTCTCCAAGCCCAAAAACTCTGTACCCAGCTTTGAACAACACACAGCATTCATTTTCCAGAAGTGCATCAGAAACGCAGTTTTCGACACTTTCACAACGCAAAAACGCGATTCCCGGGTTTTAACATCATTCAGCGTGCAGTTTCAATGATATTGCGAGAAACCCTGTTTTCGACACTTTCAGAGCGCAAAAACGCGATTCCTGGGTTTTAACATCATTCAACGTGCATTGTCATCTATATTGCCAGAAACACGGTTTTCAACACCTTTCAGAGCGCAAAAACACGATTCCCACGTTTTCAACATCGCTCAGCATTCAATTTAAAGGAGAATGCCTGAAAAGGTTTTTGGAGTCTCTCAGAGCCCAAAAACTCTGTTCTCAGCTTTGAACAACACTCAGCATTCAGATTTCAGTAGACTGTCAGAAACACAATTTTCACACTCTCCAAGCCCAAAAAGTCTGTTCCCAGCTTTGAACAACACACAGCATTCATTTTCCAGAAGTGCATCAGAAACGCAGTTTTCGACACTTTCACAACGCAAAAACGCGATTCCCGGGTTTTAACATCATTCAGCGTGCAGTTTCAACTATATTGCCAGAAACACGGTTTTCAACACTTTCAGAGCGCAAAAACACGATTCCCACGTTTTCAACATCGCTCAGCATTCAATTTAAAGGAGAATGCCTGGAAAGGTTTTTGGAGTCACTCAGAGCCCAAAAACTCTGTTCTCAGCTTTGAACAACACTCAGCATTCAGATTTCAGTAGACTGTCAGAAACACAATTTTCACACTCTCCAAGCCCAAAAAGTCTGTTCCCAGCTTTGAACAACACACAGCATTCATTTTCCAGAAGTGCATCAGAAACGCAGTTTTCGACACTTTCACAACGCAAAAACGCGATTCCCGGGTTTTAACATCATTCAGCGTGCAGTTTCAACTATATTGCCAGAAACACAGTTTTCAACACTTTCAGAGCGCAAAAACACGATTCCCACGTTTTCAACATCGCTCAGCATTCAATTTAAAGGAGAATGCCTGGAAAGGTTTTTGGAGTCACTCAGAGCCCAAAAACTCTGTTCTCAGCTTTGAACAACACTCAGCATTCAGATTTCAGTAGACTGCCAGAAACACAATTTTCACACTCTCCAAGGCCAAAAACTCTGTTCCCAGCTTTGAACAACACACAGCATTCATTTTCCAGAAGTGCATCAGAAACGCTGTTTTCGACACTTTCAGAGCGCAAAAACGCGATTCCCGGGTTTTAACATCATTCAACGTGCATTTTCAACTATATTGCCAGAAACTCGGTTTTCAACACTTTCAGAGCGCAAAAACACGATTCCCACGTTTTCAACATCGATCAGCATTCAATTTAAAGGAGAATGCCTGAAAAGGTTTTTGGAGTCTCTCAGAGCCCAAAAACTCTGTTCTCAGCTTTGAACAACACTCAGCATTCAGATTTCAGTAGACTGTCAGAAAAACAATTTTCACACTCTCCAAGCCCAAAAAGTCTGTTCCCAGCTTTGAACAACACACAGCATTCATTTTCTAGAAGTGCATCAGAAACGCTGTTTACGACACTTTCACAACGCAAAAACGCGATTCCCGGGTTTTAACATCATTCAGCGTGCAGTTTCAACTATATTGCCAGAAACACAGTTTTCAACACTTTCAGAGCGCAAAAACACGATTCCCACGTTTTCAACATCGCTCAGCATTAAATTTAAAGGAGAATGCCTGGAAAGGTTTTTGGAGTCACTCAGAGCCCAAAAAGTCTGTTCTCAGCTTTGAACAATACTCAGCATTCAGATTTCAGTAGACTGTCAGAAACACAATTTTCACCCTCTCCAAGCCCAAAAACTCATTTCCCAGCTTTGAACAACACACTGCACTCATTTTCCAGAAGTGCATCAGAATAGCTGTTTTCGACACTTTCAGAGCGCAAAAACGCGATTCCTGGGTTTTAACATCATTCAACGTGCAGTTTCAACTATATTGCCAGAAACACGGTTTTCAACACTTTCAGAGCGCAAAAACACGATTCCCATGTTTTCAACATCGCTCAGCATTCAATTTAAAGGAGAATGCCTGGAAAGGTTTTTTGGAGTCACTCAGAGCCCAAAAACTCTGTTCTCAGCTTTGAACAACACTCAGCATTCAGATTTCAGTAGACTGTCAGAAACACAATTTTCACACTCTCCAAGCCCAAAAACTCTGTTCCCAGCTTTGAACAACACACAGCATTCATTTTCCAGAAGTGCATCAGAAACGCAGTTTTCGACACTTTCACAACGCAAAAACGCGATTCCCGGGTTTTAACATCATTCAACGTGCAGTTTCAACTATATTGCCAGAAACACGGTTTTCAACACTTTCAGAGCGCAAAAACACGATTCCCACGTTTTCAACATCGCTCAGCATTCAATTTAAAGGAGAATGCCTGGAAAGGTTTTTGGAGTCACTCAGAGCCCAAAAACTCTGTTCTCAGCTTTGAACAACACTCAGCATTCAGATTTCAGTAGACTGTCAGAAACACAATTTTCACACTCTCCAAGCCCAAAAACTCTGTTCCCAGCTTTGAACAACACACAGCATTCATTTTCCAGAAGTGCATCAGAAACGCAGTTTTCGACACTTTCACAACGCAAAAACGCGATTCCTGGGTTTTAACATCATTCAGCGTGCAGTTTCAACTATATTGCCAGAAACACGGTTTTCAACACTTTCAGAGCGCAAAAACACGATTCCCACGTTTTCAACATCGCTCAGCATTCAATTTAAAGGAGAATGCCTGGAATGGTTTTTGGAGTCACTCAGAGCCCAAAAACTCTGTTCTCAGCTTTGAACAATACTCAGCATTCAGATTTCAGTAGACTGTCAGAAACACAATTTTCACCCTCTCCAAGCCCAAAAACTCTGTTCCCAGCTTTGAACAACACACAGCATTCATTTTCCAGAAGTGCATCAGAAACGCAGTTTTCGACACTTTCACAACACAAAAACGCGATTCCCGGGTTTTAACATCATTCAGCGTGCAGTTTCAATGATATTGCGAGAAACCCTGTTTTCGACACTTTCAGAGCGCAAAAACGCGATTCCTAGGTTTTAACATCATTCAACGTGCAGTTTCAACTATATTGCCAGAAACACGGTTTTCAACACTTTCAGAGCGCAAAAACACGATTCCCACGTTTTCAACATCGCTCAGCATTCAATTTAAAGGAGAATGCCTGGAAAGGTTTTTGGAGTCACTCAGAGCCCAAAAACTCTGTTCTCAGCTTTGAACAATACTCAGCATTCAGATTTCAGTAGACTGTCAGAAACACAATTTTCACCCTCTCCAAGCCCAAAAACTCTGTTCCCAGCTTTGAACAACACACTGCACTCATTTTCCAGAAGTGCATCAGAAAAGCTGTTTTCGACACTTTCAGAGCGCAAAAACGCGATTCCTGGGTTTTAACATCATTCAACGTGCAGTTTCAACTATATTGCCAGAAAGACGGTTTTCAACACTTTCAGAGCGCAAAAACACGATTCCCACGTTTTCAACATCGCTCAGCATTCAATTTAAAGGAGAATGCCTGAAAAGGTTTTTGGAGTCACTCAGAGCCCAAAAACTCTGTTCTCAGCTTTGAACAATACTCAGCATTCAGATTTCAGTAGACTGTCAGAAACACAATTTTCACCCTCTCCAAGCCCAAAAACTCTGTTCCCAGCTTTGAACAACACACAGCATTCATTTTCTAGAAGTGCATCAGAAACGCTGTTTTCGACACTTTCAGAGCGCAAAAACGCGATTCCTGGGTTTTAACATCATTCAACGTGCAGTTTCAATGATATTGCGAGAAACCCTGTTTTCGACACTTTCAGAGCGCAAAAACGCGATTCCTGGGTTTTAACATCATTCAACGTGCATTGTCAACTATATTGCCAGAAACACGGTTTTCAACACTTTCAGAGCGCAAAAACACGATTCCCACGTTTTCAACATCGCTCAGCATTCAATTTAAAGGAGAATGCCTGAAAAGGTTTTTGGAGTCTCTCAGAGCCCAAAAACTCTGTTCTCAGCTTTGAACAACACTCAGCATTCAGATTTCAGTAGACTGTCAGAAACACAATTTTCACACTCTCCAAGCCCAAAAACTCTGTTCCCAGCTTTGAACAACACACAGCATTCATTTTCCAGAAGTGCATCAGAAACGCAGTTTTCGACACTTTCACAACGCAAAAACGCGATTCCCGGGTTTTAACATCATTCAGCGTGCAGTTTCAACTATATTGCCAGAAACACAGTTTTCAACACTTTCAGAGCGCAAAAACACGATTCCCACGTTTTCAACATCGCTCAGCATTCAATTTAAAGGAGAATGCCTGGAAAGGTTTTTGGAGTCACTCAGAGCCCAAAAACTCTGTTCTCAGCTTTGAACAACACTCAGCATTCATTTTCCAGAAGTGCATCAGAAACGCAGTTTTCGACACTTTCACAACGCAAAAACGCGATTCCCGGGTTTTAACATCATTTAGCGTGCAGTTTCAATGATATTGCGAGAAACCCTGTTTTCGACACTTTCAGAGCGCAAAAACGCGATTCCTGGGTTTTAACATCATTCAACGTGCAGTTTCAACTATATTGCCAGAAACACGGTTTTCAACACTTTCAGAGCGCAAAAACACGATTCCCACGTTTTCAACATCGATCAGCATTCAATTTAAAGGAGAATGCCTGAAAAGGTTTTTGGAGTCACTCAGAGCCCAAAAACTCTGTTCTCAGCTTTGAACAACACTCAGCATTCAGATTTCAGTAGACTGTCAGAAACACAATTTTCATACTCTCCAAGCCCAAAAACTCTGTTCCCAGCTTTGAACAACACACAGCATTCATTTTCCAGAAGTGCATCAGAAACGCCGTTTTCGACACTTTCACAACGCAAAAACGCGATTCCCGGGTTTTAAAATCATTCAGCGTGCAGTTTCAATGATATTGCGAGAAACCCTGTTTTCGACACTTTCAGAGCGCAAAAACGCGATTCCCGGGTTTTAAAATCATTCAACGTGCAGTTTCAACTATATTGCTAGAAACACGGTTTTCAACACTTTCAGAGCGCAAAAACACGATTCCCACGTTTTCAACATCGCTCAGCATTCAATTTAAAGGAGAATGCCTGGAAAGGTTTTTGGAGTCACTCAGAGCCCAAAAACTCTGTTCCCAGCTTTGAACAACACACAGCATTCATTTTCCAGAAGTGCATCAGAAACGCTGTTTTCGACACTTTCAGAGCGCAAAAACGCGATTCCCGGGTTTTAACATCATTCAGCGTGCAGTTTCAATGATATTGCGAGAAACCCTGTTTTCGACACTTTCAGAGCGCAAAAACGCGATTCCTAGGTTTTAACATCATTCAACGTGCAGTTTCAACTATATTGCCAGAAACACGGTTTTCAACACTTTCAGAGCGCAAAAACACGATTCCCACGTTTTCAACATCGATCAGCATTCAATTTAAAGGAGAATGCCTGAAAAGGCTTTTGGAGTCACTCAGAGCCCAAAAACTCTGTTCTCAGCTTTGAACAACACTCAGCATTCATTTTCCAGAAGTGCATCAGAAACGCCGTTTTCTACACTTTCACAACGCAAAAACGCGATTCCCGGGTTTTAACATCATTCAGCGTGCAGTTTCAATGATATTGCGAGAAACCCTGTTTTCGACACTTTCAGAGCGCAAAAACTCGATTCCCGGGTTTTAACATCATTCAACGTGCAGTTTCAACTATATTGCCAGAAACACGGTTTTCAACACTTTCAGAGCGCAAAAACACGATTCCCACGTTTTCAACATCGCTCAGCATTCAATTTAAAGGAGAATGCCTGAAAAGGTTTTTGGAGTCTCTCAGAGCCCAAAAACTCTGTTCTCAGCTTTGAACAACACTCAGCATTCAGATTTCAGTAGACTGTCAGAAAAACAATTTTCACACTCTCCAAGCCCAAAAAGTCTGTTCCCAGCTTTGAACAACACACAGCATTCATTTTCCAGAAGTGCATCAGAAACGCAGTTTTCGACACTTTCACAACGCAAAAACGCGATTCCCGGGTTTTAACATCATTCAGCGTGCAGTTTCAACTATATTGCCAGAAACACAGTTTTCAACACTTTCAGAGCGCAAAAACACGATTCCCACGTTTTCAACATCGCTCAGCATTCAATTTAAAGGAGAATGCCTGGAAAGGTTTTTGGAGTCACTCAGAGCCCAAAAACTCTGTTCTCAGCTTTGAACAATACTCAGCATTCAGATTTCAGTAGACTGTCAGAAACACAATTTTCACACTCTCCAAGCCCAAAAACTCTGTACCCAGCTTTGAACAACACACAGCATTCATTTTCCAGAAGTGCATCAGAAACGCAGTTTTCGACACTTTCACAACGCAAAAACGCGATTCCCGGGATTTAACATCATTCAGCGTGCAGTTTCAATGATATTGCGAGAAACCCTGTTTTCGACACTTTCAGAGCGCAAAAACGCGATTCCTAGGTTTTAACATCATTCAACGTGCAGTTTCAACTATATTGCCAGAAACACGGTTTTCAACACTTTCAGAGCGCAAAAACACGATTCCCACGTTTTCAACATCGATCAGCATTCAATTTAAAGGAGAATGCCTGAAAAGGTTTTTGGAGTCACTCAGAGCCCAAAAACTCTGTTCTCAGCTTTGAACAACACTCAGCATTCATTTTCCAGAAGTGCATCAGAAACGCCGTTTTCTACACTTTCACAACGCAAAAACGCGATTCCCGGGTTTTAACATCATTCAGCGTGCAGTTTCAATGATATTGCGAGAAACCCTGTTTTCGACACTTTCAGAGCGCAAAAACGCGATTCCTGGGTTTTAACATCATTCAACGTGCATTGTCAACTATATTGCCAGAAACACGGTTTTCAACACTTTCAGAGCGCAAAAACACGATTCCCACGTTTTCAACATCGCTCAGCATTCAATTTAAAGGAGAATGCCTGGAAAGGTTTTTGGAGTCACTCAGAGCCCAAAAACTCTGTTCTCAGCTTTGAACAATACTCAGCATTCAGATTTCAGTAGACTGTCAGAAACACAATTTTCATACTCTCCAAGCCCAAAAACTCTGTTCCCAGCTTTGAACAACACACAGCATTCATTTTCCAGAAGTGCATCAGAAACGCAGTTTTCTACACTTTCACAACGCAAAAACGCGATTCCCGGGTTTTAACATCATTCAGCGTGCAGTTTCAATGATATTGCGAGAAACCCTGTTTTCGACACTTTCAGAGCGCAAAAACTCGATTCCCGGGTTTTAACATCATTCAACGTGCAGTTTCAACTATATTGCCAGAAACACGGTTTTCAACACTTTCAGAGCGCAAAAACACGATTCCCACGTTTTCAACATCGCTCAGCATTCAATTTAAAGGAGAATGCCTGAAAAGGTTTTTGGAGTCACTCAGAGCCCAAAAACCCTGTTCTCAGCTTTGAACAACACTCAGCATTCAGATTTCAGTAGACTGTCAGAAACACAATTTTCACACTCTCCAAGCCCAAAAACTCTGTTCCCAGCTTTGAACAACACACAGCATTCATTTTCCAGAAGTGCATCAGAAACGCCGTTTTCTACACTTTCACAACGCAAAAACGCGATTCCCGGGTTTTAACATCATTCAACGTGCAGTTTCAATGATATTGCGAGAAACCCTGTTTTCGACACTTTCAGAGCGCAAAAACGCGATTCCTGGGTTTTAACATCATTCAACGTGCATTGTCATCTATATTGCCAGAAACACGGTTTTCAACACTTTCAGAGCGCAAAAACACGATTCCCACGTTTTCAACATCGCTCAGCATTCAATTTAAAGGAGAATGCCTGAAAAGGTTTTTGGAGTCTCTCAGAGCCCAAAAACTCTGTTCTCAGCTTTGAACAACACTCAGCATTCACATTTCAGTAGACTGTCAGAAACACAATTTTCACACTCTCCAAGCCCAAAAAGTCTGTTCCCAGCTTTGAACAACACACAGCATTCATTTTCCAGAAGTGCATCAGAAACGCAGTTTTCGACACTTTCACAACGCAAAAACGCGATTCCCGGGTTTTAACATCATTCAGCGTGCAGTTTCAACTATATTGCCAGAAACACAGTTTTCAACACTTTCAGAGCGCAAAAACACGATTCCCACGTTTTCAACATCGCTCAGCATTCAATTTAAAGGAGAATGCCTGGAAAGGTTTTTGGAGTCACTCAGAGCCCAAAAACTCTGTTCTCAGCTTTGAACAACACTCAGCATTCAGATTTCAGTAGACTGTCAGAAACACAATTTTCACACTCTCCAAGCCCAAAAAGTCTGTTCCCAGCTTTGAACAACACACAGCATTCATTTTCCAGAAGTGCATCAGAAACGCAGTTTTCGACACTTTCACAACGCAAAAACGCGATTCCCGGGTTTTAACATCATTCAGCGTGCAGTTTCAACTATATTGCCAGAAACACAGTTTTCAACACTTTCAGAGCGCAAAAACACGATTCCCACGTTTTCAACATCGCTCAGCATTCAATTTAAAGGAGAATGCCTGGAAAGGTTTTTGGAGTCACTCAGAGCCCAAAAACTCTGTTCTCAGCTTTGAACAACACTCAGCATTCAGATTTCAGTAGACTGCCAGAAACACAATTTTCACACTCTCCAAGCCCAAAAACTCTGTTCCCAGCTTTGAACAACACACAGCATTCATTTTCCAGAAGTGCATCAGAAACGCTGTTTTCGACACTTTCAGAGCGCAAAAACGCGATTCCCGGGTTTTAACATCATTCAACGTGCATTTTCAACTATATTGCCAGAAACTCGGTTTTCAACACTTTCAGAGCGCAAAAACACGATTCCCACGTTTTCAACATCGATCAGCATTCAATTTAAAGGAGAATGCCTGAAAAGGTTTTTGGAGTCACTCAGAGCCCAAAAACTCTGTTCTCAGCTTTGAACAACACTCAGCATTCAGATTTCAGTAGACTGTCAGAAACACAATTTTCATACTCTCCAAGCCCAAAAACTCTGTTCCCAGCTTTGAACAACACACAGCATTCATTTTCCAGGAGTGCATCAGAAACGCCGTTTTCTACACTTTCACAACGCAAAAACGCGATTCCCGGGTTTTAACATCATTCAGCGTGCAGTTTCAATGATATTGCGAGAAACCCTGTTTTCGACACTTTCAGAGCGCAAAAACGCGATTCCCGGGTTTTAAAATCATTCAACGTGCAGTTTCAACTATATTGCCAGAAACACGGTTTTCAACACTTTCAGAGCGCAAAAACACGATTCCCACGTTTTCAACATCGCTCAGCATTCAATTTAAAGGAGAATGCCTGGAAAGGTTTTGGAGTCACTCAGAGCCCAAAAACTCTGTTCCCAGCTTTGAACAACACACAGCATTCATTTTCCAGAAGTGCATCAGAAACGCAGTTTTCGACACTTTCACAACGCAAAAACGCGATTCCCGGGTTTTAACATCATTCAGCGTGCAGTTTCAACTATATTGCCAGAAACACAGTTTTCAACACTTTCAGAGCGCAAAAACACGATTCCCACGTTTTCAACATCGCTCAGCATTCAATTTAAAGGAGAATGCCTGAAAAGGTTTTTGGAGTCTCTCAGAGCCCAAAAACTCTGTTCTCAGCTTTGAACAACACTCAGCATTCAGATTTCAGTAGACTGTCAGAAAAACAATTTTCACACTCTCCAAGCCCAAAAAGTCTGTTCCCAGCTTTGAACAACACACAGCATTCATTTTCTAGAAGTGCATCAGAAACGCTGTTTACGACACTTTCACAACGCAAAAACGCGATTCCCGGGTTTTAACATCATTCAGCGTGCAGTTTCAACTATATTGCCAGAAACACAGTTTTCAACACTTTCAGAGCGCAAAAACACGATTCCCACGTTTTCAACATCGCTCAGCATTCAATTTAAAGGAGAATGCCTGGAAAGGTTTTTGGAGTCACTCAGAGCCCAAAAACTCTGTTCTCAGCTTTGAACAATACTCAGCATTCAGATTTCAGTAGACTGTCAGAAACACAATTTTCACCCTCTCCAAGCCCAAAAACTCATTTCCCAGCTTTGAACAACACACTGCACTCATTTTCCAGAAGTGCATCAGAATAGCTGTTTTCGACACTTTCAGAGCGCAAAAACGCGATTCCTGGGTTTTAACATCATTCAACGTGCAGTTTCAACTATATTGCCAGAAACACGGTTTTCAACACTTTCAGAGCGCAAAAACACGATTCCCATGTTTTCAACATCGCTCAGCATTCAATTTAAAGGAGAATGCCTGGAAAGGTTTTTGGAGTCACTCAGAGCCCAAAAACTCTGTTCTCAGCTTTGAACAACACTCAGCATTCAGATTTCAGTAGACTGTCAGAAACACAATTTTCACACTCTCCAAGCCCAAAAACTCTGTTCCCAGCTTTGAACAACACACAGCATTCATTTTCCAGAAGTGCATCAGAAACGCAGTTTTCGACACTTTCACAACGCAAAAACGCGATTCCCGGGTTTTAACATCATTCAACGTGCAGTTTCAACTATATTGCCAGAAACACGGTTTTCAACACTTTCAGAGCGCAAAAACACGATTCCCACGTTTTCAACATCGCTCAGCATTCAATTTAAAGGAGAATGCCTGGAAAGGTTTTTGGAGTCTCTCAGAGCCCAAAAACTCTGTTCTCAGCTTTGAACAACACTCAGCATTCAGATTTCAGTAGACTGTCAGAAACACAATTTTCACACTCTCCAAGCCCAAAAACTCTGTTCCCAGCTTTGAACAACACACAGCATTCATTTTCCAGAAGTGCATCAGAAACGCAGTTTTCGACACTTTCACAACGCAAAAACGCGATTCCTGGGTTTTAACATCATTCAGCGTGCAGTTTCAACTATATTGCCAGAAACACAGTTTTCAACACTTTCAGAGCGCAAAAACACGATTCCCACGTTTTCAACATCGCTCAGCATTCAATTTAAAGGAGAATGCCTGGAATGGTTTTTGGAGTCACTCAGAGCCCAAAAACTCTGTTCTCAGCTTTGAACAATGCTCAGCATTCAGATTTCAGTAGACTGTCAGAAACACAATTTTCACCCTCTCCAAGCCCAAAAACTCTGTACCCAGCTTTGAACAACACACAGCATTCATTTTCCAGAAGTGCATCAGAAACGCAGTTTTCGACACTTTCACAACACAAAAACGCGATTCCCGGGTTTTAACATCATTCAGCGTGCAGTTTCAATGATATTGCGAGAAACCCTGTTTTCGACACTTTCAGAGCGCAAAAACGCGATTCCTGGGTTTTAACATCATTCAACGTGCATTGTCATCTATATTGCCAGAAACACGGTTTTCAACACTTTCAGAGCGCAAAAACACGATTCCCACGTTTTCAACATCGCTCAGCATTCAATTTAAAGGAGAATGCCTGAAAAGGTTTTTGGAGTCTCTCAGAGCCCAAAAACTCTGTTCTCAGCTTTGAACAACACTCAGCATTCACATTTCAGTAGACTGTCAGAAACACAATTTTCACACTCTCCAAGCCCAAAAAGTCTGTTCCCAGCTTTGAACAACACACAGCATTCATTTTCCAGAAGTGCATCAGAAACGCAGTTTTCGACACTTTCACAACGCAAAAACGCGATTCCCGGGTTTTAACATCATTCAGCGTGCAGTTTCAACTATATTGCCAGAAACACAGTTTTCAACACTTTCAGAGCGCAAAAACACGATTCCCACGTTTTCAACATCGCTCAGCATTCAATTTAAAGGAGAATGCCTGGAAAGGTTTTTGGAGTCACTCAGAGCCCAAAAACTCTGTTCTCAGCTTTGAACAACACTCAGCATTCAGATTTCAGTAGACTGTCAGAAACACAATTTTCACACTCTCCAAGCCCAAAAAGTCTGTTCCCAGCTTTGAACAACACACAGCATTCATTTTCCAGAAGTGCATCAGAAACGCAGTTTTCGACACTTTCACAACGCAAAAACGCGATTCCCGGGTTTTAACATCATTCAGCGTGCAGTTTCAACTATATTGCCAGAAACACAGTTTTCAACACTTTCAGAGCGCAAAAACACGATTCCCACGTTTTCAACATCGCTCAGCATTCAATTTAAAGGAGAATGCCTGGAAAGGTTTTTGGAGTCACTCAGAGCCCAAAAACTCTGTTCTCAGCTTTGAACAACACTCAGCATTCAGATTTCAGTAGACTGCCAGAAACACAATTTTCACACTCTCCAAGGCCAAAAACTCTGTTCCCAGCTTTGAACAACACACAGCATTCATTTTCCAGAAGTGCATCAGAAACGCTGTTTTCGACACTTTCAGAGCGCAAAAACGCGATTCCCGGGTTTTAACATCATTCAACGTGCATTTTCAACTATATTGCCAGAAACTCGGTTTTCAACACTTTCAGAGCGCAAAAACACGATTCCCACGTTTTCAACATCGCTCAGCATTCAATTTAAAGGAGAATGCCTGAAAAGGTTTTTGGAGTCTCTCAGAGCCCAAAAACTCTGTTCTCAGCTTTGAACAACACTCAGCATTCAGATTTCAGTAGACTGTCAGAAACACAATTTTCACACTCTCCAAGCCCAAAAAGTCTGTTCCCAGCTTTGAACAACACACAGCATTCATTTTCTAGAAGTGCATCAGAAACGCTGTTTACGACACTTTCACAACGCAAAAACGCGATTCCCGGGTTTTAACATCATTCAGCGTGCAGTTTCAACTATATTGCCAGAAACACAGTTTTCAACACTTTCAGAGCGCAAAAACACGATTCCCACGTTTTCAACATCGCTCAGCATTAAATTTAAAGGAGAATGCCTGGAAAGGTTTTTGGAGTCACTCAGAGCCCAAAAACTCTGTTCTCAGCTTTGAACAATACTCAGCATTCAGATTTCAGTAGACTGTCAGAAACACAATTTTCACCCTCTCCAAGCCCAAAAACTCATTTCCCAGCTTTGAACAACACACTGCACTCATTTTCCAGAAGTGCATCAGAATAGCTGTTTTCGACACTTTCAGAGCGCAAAAACGCGATTCCTGGGTTTTAACATCATTCAACGTGCAGTTTCAACTATATTGCCAGAAACACGGTTTTCAACACTTTCAGAGCGCAAAAACACGATTCCCATGTTTTCAACATCGCTCAGCATTCAATTTAAAGGAGAATGCCTGGAAAGGTTTTTGGAGTCACTCAGAGCCCAAAAACTCTGTTCTCAGCTTTGAACAACACTCAGCATTCAGATTTCAGTAGACTGTCAGAAACACAATTTTCACACTCTCCAAGCCCAAAAACTCTGTTCCCAGCTTTGAACAACACACAGCATTCATTTTCCAGAAGTGCATCAGAAACGCAGTTTTCGACACTTTCACAACGCAAAAACGCGATTCCCGGGTTTTAACATCATTCAACGTGCAGTTTCAACTATATTGCCAGAAACACGGTTTTCAACACTTTCAGAGCGCAAAAACACGATTCCCACGTTTTCAACATCGCTCAGCATTCAATTTAAAGGAGAATGCCTGGAAAGGTTTTTGGAGTCACTCAGAGCCCAAAAACTCTGTTCTCAGCTTTGAACAACACTCAGCATTCAGATTTCAGTAGACTGTCAGAAACACAATTTTCACACTCTCCAAGCCCAAAAAGTCTGTTCCCAGCTTTGAACAACACACAGCATTCATTTTCCAGAAGTGCATCAGAAACGCAGTTTTCGACACTTTCACAACGCAAAAACGCGATTCCTGGGTTTTAACATCATTCAGCGTGCAGTTTCAACTATATTGCCAGAAACACAGTTTTCAACACTTTCAGAGCGCAAAAACACGATTCCCACGTTTTCAACATCGCTCAGCATTCAATTTAAAGGAGAATGCCTGGAATGGTTTTTGGAGTCACTCAGAGCCCAAAAACTCTGTTCTCAGCTTTGAACAATACTCAGCATTCAGATTTCAGTAGACTGTCAGAAACACAATTTTCACCCTCTCCAAGCCCAAAAACTCTGTTCCCAGCTTTGAACAACACACAGCATTCATTTTCCAGAAGTGCATCAGAAACGCAGTTTTCGACACTTTCACAACACAAAAACGCGATTCCCGGGTTTTAACATCATTCAGCGTGCAGTTTCAATGATATTGCGAGAAACCCTGTTTTCGACACTTTCAGAGCGCAAAAACGCGATTCCTAGGTTTTAACATCATTCAACGTGCAGTTTCAACTATATTGCCAGAAACACGGTTTTCAACACTTTCAGAGCGCAAAAACACGATTCCCACGTTTTCAACATCGCTCAGCATTCAATTTAAAGGAGAATGCCTGGAAAGGTTTTTGGAGTCACTCAGAGCCCAAAAACTCTGTTCTCAGCTTTGAACAATACTCAGCATTCAGATTTCAGTAGACTGTCAGAAACACAATTTTCACCCTCTCCAAGCCCAAAAACTCTGTTCCCAGCTTTGAACAACACACTGCACTCATTTTCCAGAAGTGCATCAGAAAAGCTGTTTTCGACACTTTCAGAGCGCAAAAACGCGATTCCTGGGTTTTAACATCATTCAACGTGCAGTTTCAACTATATTGCCAGAAAGACGGTTTTCAACACTTTCAGAGCGCAAAAACACGATTCCCACGTTTTCAACATCGCTCAGCATTCAATTTAAAGGAGAATGCCTGAAAAGGTTTTTGGAGTCACTCAGAGCCCAAAAACTCTGTTCTCAGCTTTGAACAATACTCAGCATTCAGATTTCAGTAGACTGTCAGAAACACAATTTTCACCCTCTCCAAGCCCAAAAACTCTGTTCCCAGCTTTGAACAACACACAGCATTCATTTTCTAGAAGTGCATCAGAAACGCTGTTTTCGACACTTTCAGAGCGCAAAAACGCGATTCCTGGGTTTTAACATCATTCAACGTGCAGTTTCAATGATATTGCGAGAAACCCTGTTTTCGACACTTTCAGAGCGCAAAAACGCGATTCCTGGGTTTTAACATCATTCAACGTGCATTGTCAACTATATTGCCAGAAACACGGTTTTCAACACTTTCAGAGCGCAAAAACACGATTCCCACGTTTTCAACATCGCTCAGCATTCAATTTAAAGGAGAATGCCTGAAAAGGTTTTTGGAGTCTCTCAGAGCCCAAAAACTCTGTTCTCAGCTTTGAACAACACTCAGCATTCAGATTTCAGTAGACTGTCAGAAACACAATTTTCACACTCTCCAAGCCCAAAAACTCTGTTCCCAGCTTTGAACAACACACAGCATTCATTTTCCAGAAGTGCATCAGAAACGCAGTTTTCGACACTTTCACAACGCAAAAACGCGATTCCCGGGTTTTAACATCATTCAGCGTGCAGTTTCAACTATATTGCCAGAAACACAGTTTTCAACACTTTCAGAGCGCAAAAACACGATTCCCACGTTTTCAACATCGCTCAGCATTCAATTTAAAGGAGAATGCCTGGAAAGGTTTTTGGAGTCACTCAGAGCCCAAAAACTCTGTTCTCAGCTTTGAACAACACTCAGCATTCATTTTCCAGAAGTGCATCAGAAACGCAGTTTTCGACACTTTCACAACGCAAAAACGCGATTCCCGGGTTTTAACATCATTTAGCGTGCAGTTTCAATGATATTGCGAGAAACCCTGTTTTCGACACTTTCAGAGCGCAAAAACGCGATTCCTGGGTTTTAACATCATTCAACGTGCAGTTTCAACTATATTGCCAGAAACACGGTTTTCAACACTTTCAGAGCGCAAAAACACGATTCCCACGTTTTCAACATCGCTCAGCATTCAATTTAAAGGAGAATGCCTGGAAAGGTTTTTGGAGTCACTCAGAGCCCAAAAACTCTGTTCTCAGCTTTGAACAACACTCAGCATTCAGATTTCAGTAGACTGTCAGAAACACAATTTTCACCCTCTCCAAGCCCAAAAACTCTGTTCCCAGCTTTGAACAACACACAGCACTCATTTTCCAGAAGTGCATCAGAAAAGCTGTTTTCGACACTTTCAGAGCGCAAAAACGCGATTCCTGGGTTTTAACATCATTCAACGTGCAGTTTCAACTATATTGCCAGAAACACGGTTTTCAACACTTTCAGAGCGCAAAAACACGATTCCCACGTTTTCAACATCGCTCAGCATTCAATTTAAAGGAGAATGCCTGGAAAGGTTTTTGGAGTCACTCAGAGCCCAAAAACTCTGTTCTCAGCTTTGAACAACACTCAGCAATCAGATTTCAGTAGACTGCCAGAAACACAATTTTCACACTCTCCAAGGCCAAAAACTCTGTTCCCAGCTTTGAACAACACACAGCATTCATTTTCCAGAAGTGCATCAGAAACGCTGTTTTCGACACTTTCAGAGCGCAAAAACGCGATTCCCGGGTTTTAACATCATTCAACGTGCATTTTCAACTATATTGCCAGAAACACGGTTTTCAACACTTTCAGAGCGCAAAAACACGATTCCCACGTTTTCAACATCGATCAGCATTCAATTTAAAGGAGAATGCCTGAAAAGGTTTTTGGAGTCACTCAGAGCCCAAAAACTCTGTTCTCAGCTTTGAACAACACTCAGCATTCAGATTTCAGTAGACTGTCAGAAACACAATTTTCATACTCTCCAAGCCCAAAAACTCTGTTCCCAGCTTTGAACAACACACAGCATTCATTTTCCAGAAGTGCATCAGAAACGCCGTTTTCGACACTTTCACAACGCAAAAACGCGATTCCCGGGTTTTAAAATCATTCAGCGTGCAGTTTCAATGATATTGCGAGAAACCCTGTTTTCGACACTTTCAGAGCGCAAAAACGCGATTCCCGGGTTTTAAAATCATTCAACGTGCAGTTTCAACTATATTGCTAGAAACACGGTTTTCAACACTTTCAGAGCGCAAAAACACGATTCCCACGTTTTCAACATCGCTCAGCATTCAATTTAAAGGAGAATGCCTGGAAAGGTTTTTGGAGTCACTCAGAGCCCAAAAACTCTGTTCCCAGCTTTGAACAACACACAGCATTCATTTTCCAGAAGTGCATCAGAAACGCTGTTTTCGACACTTTCAGAGCGCAAAAACGCGATTCCCGGGTTTTAACATCATTCAGCGTGCAGTTTCAATGATATTGCGAGAAACCCTGTTTTCGACACTTTCAGAGCGCAAAAACTCGATTCCCGGGTTTTAACATCATTCAACGTGCAGTTTCAACTATATTGCCAGAAACCCGGTTTTCAACACTTTCAGAGCGCAAAAACACGATTCCCACGTTTTCAACATCGCTCAGCATTCAATTTAAAGGAGAATGCCTGGAAAGGTTTTTGGAGTCACTCAGAGCCCAAAAACTCTGTTCTCAGCTTTGAACAACACTCAGCATTCAGATTTCAGTAGACTGTCAGAAACACAATTTTCACACTCTCCAAGCCCAAAAACTCTGTTCCCAGCTTTGAACAACACACAGCATTCATTTTCTAGAAGTGCATCAGAAACGCTGTTTTCGACACTTTCAGAGCGCAAAAACGCGATTCCTGGGTTTTAACATCATTCAACGTGCAGTTTCAATGATAATGCGAGAAACCCTGTTTTCGACACTTTCAGAGCGCAAAAACGCGATTCCTGGGTTTTAACATCATTCAACGTGCATTGTCAACTATATTGCCAGAAACACGGTTTTCAACACTTTCAGAGCGCAAAAACACGATTCCCACGTTTTCAACATCGCTCAGCATTCAATTTAAAGGAGAATGCCTGAAAAGGTTTTTGGAGTCTCTCAGAGCCCAAAAACTCTGTTCTCAGCTTTGAACAACACTCAGCATTCAGATTTCAGTAGACTGTCAGAAAAACAATTTTCACACTCTCCAAGCCCAAAAAGTCTGTTCCCAGCTTTGAACAACACACAGCATTCATTTTCCAGAAGTGCATCAGAAACGCAGTTTTCGACACTTTCACAACGCAAAAACGCGATTCCCGGGTTTTAACATCATTCAGCGTGCAGTTTCAACTATATTGCCAGAAACACAGTTTTCAACACTTTCAGAGCGCAAAAACACGATTCCCACGTTTTCAACATCGCTCAGCATTCAATTTAAAGGAGAATGCCTGGAAAGGTTTTTGGAGTCACTCAGAGCCCAAAAACTCTGTTCTCAGCTTTGAACAATACTCAGCATTCAGATTTCAGTAGACTGTCAGAAACACAATTTTCACCCTCTCCAAGCCCAAAAACTCTGTACCCAGCTTTGAACAACACACAGCATTCATTTTCCAGAAGTGCATCAGAAACGCAGTTTTCGACACTTTCACAACGCAAAAACGCGATTCCCGGGATTTAACATCATTCAGCGTGCAGTTTCAATGATATTGCGAGAAACCCTGTTTTCGACACTTTCAGAGCGCAAAAACGCGATTCCTAGGTTTTAACATCATTCAACGTGCAGTTTCAACTATATTGCCAGAAACACGGTTTTCAACACTTTCAGAGCGCAAAAACACGATTCCCACGTTTTCAACATCGATCAGCATTCAATTTAAAGGAGAATGCCTGAAAAGGTTTTTGGAGTCACTCAGAGCCCAAAAACTCTGTTCTCAGCTTTGAACAACACTCAGCATTCATTTTCCAGAAGTGCATCAGAAACGCCGTTTTCTACACTTTCACAACGCAAAAACGCGATTCCCGGGTTTTAACATCATTCAGCGTGCAGTTTCAATGATATTGCGAGAAACCCTGTTTTCGACACTTTCAGAGCGCAAAAACGCGATTCCTGGGTTTTAACATCATTCAACGTGCATTGTCAACTATATTGCCAGAAACACGGTTTTCAACACTTTCAGAGCGCAAAAACACGATTCCCACGTTTTCAACATCGCTCAGCATTCAATTTAAAGGAGAATGCCTGGAAAGGTTTTTGGAGTCACTCAGAGCCCAAAAACTCTGTTCTCAGCTTTGAACAATACTCAGCATTCAGATTTCAGTAGACTGTCAGAAACACAATTTTCATACTCTCCAAGCCCAAAAACTCTGTTCCCAGCTTTGAACAACACACAGCATTCATTTTCCAGAAGTGCATCAGAAACGCAGTTTTCTACACTTTCACAACGCAAAAACGCGATTCCCGGGTTTTAACATCATTCAGCGTGCAGTTTCAATGATATTGCGAGAAACCCTGTTTTCGACACTTTCAGAGCGCAAAAACTCGATTCCCGGGTTTTAACATCATTCAACGTGCAGTTTCAACTATATTGCCAGAAACACGGTTTTCAACACTTTCAGAGCGCAAAAACACGATTCCCACGTTTTCAACATCGCTCAGCATTCAATTTAAAGGAGAATGCCTGAAAAGGTTTTTGGAGTCACTCAGAGCCCAAAAACCCTGTTCTCAGCTTTGAACAACACTCAGCATTCAGATTTCAGTAGACTGTCAGAAACACAATTTTCACACTCTCCAAGCCCAAAAACTCTGTTCCCAGCTTTGAACAACACACAGCATTCATTTTCCAGAAGTGCATCAGAAACGCCGTTTTCTACACTTTCACAACGCAAAAACGCGATTCCCGGGTTTTAACATCATTCAACGTGCAGTTTCAATGATATTGCGAGAAACCCTGTTTTCGACACTTTCAGAGCGCAAAAACGCGATTCCTGGGTTTTAACATCATTCAACGTGCATTGTCAACTATATTGCCAGAAACACGGTTTTCAACACTTTCAGAGCGCAAAAACACGATTCCCACGTTTTCAACATCGCTCAGCATTCAATTTAAAGGAGAATGCCTGAAAAGGTTTTTGGAGTCTCTCAGAGCCCAAAAACTCTGTTCTCAGCTTTGAACAACACTCAGCATTCAGATTTCAGTAGACTGTCAGAAACACAATTTTCACACTCTCCAAGCCCAAAAAGTCTGTTCCCAGCTTTGAACAACACACAGCATTCATTTTCCAGAAGTGCATCAGAAACGCAGTTTTCGACACTTTCACAACGCAAAAACGCGATTCCCGGGTTTTAACATCATTCAGCGTGCAGTTTCAACTATATTGCCAGAAACACAGTTTTCAACACTTTCAGAGCGCAAAAACACGATTCCCACGTTTTCAACATCGCTCAGCATTCAATTTAAAGGAGAATGCCTGGAAAGGTTTTTGGAGTCACTCAGAGCCCAAAAACTCTGTTCTCAGCTTTGAACAACACTCAGCATTCAGATTTCAGTAGACTGTCAGAAACACAATTTTCACACTCTCCAAGCCCAAAAAGTCTGTTCCCAGCTTTGAACAACACACAGCATTCATTTTCCAGAAGTGCATCAGAAACGCAGTTTTCGACACTTTCACAACGCAAAAAACGCGATTCCCGGGTTTTAACATCATTCAGCGTGCAGTTTCAACTATATTGCCAGAAACACAGTTTTCAACACTTTCAGAGCGCAAAAACACGATTCCCACGTTTTCAACATCGCTCAGCATTCAATTTAAAGGAGAATGCCTGGAAAGGTTTTTGGAGTCACTCAGAGCCCAAAAACTCTGTTCTCAGCTTTGAACAACACTCAGCATTCAGATTTCAGTAGACTGCCAGAAACACAATTTTCACACTCTCCAAGGCCAAAAACTCTGTTCCCAGCTTTGAACAACACACAGCATTCATTTTCCAGAAGTGCATCAGAAACGCTGTTTTCGACACTTTCAGAGCGCAAAAACGCGATTCCCGGGTTTTAACATCATTCAACGTGCATTTTCAACTATATTGCCAGAAACTCGGTTTTCAACACTTTCAGAGCGCAAAAACACGATTCCCACGTTTTCAACATCGATCAGCATTCAATTTAAAGGAGAATGCCTGAAAAGGTTTTTGGAGTCACTCAGAGCCCAAAAACTCTGTTCTCAGCTTTGAACAACACTCAGCATTCAGATTTCAGTAGACTGTCAGAAACACAATTTTCATACTCTCCAAGCCCAAAAACTCTGTTCCCAGCTTTGAACAACACACAGCATTCATTTTCCAGGAGTGCATCAGAAACGCCGTTTTCTACACTTTCACAACGCAAAAACGCGATTCCCGGGTTTTAACATCATTCAGCGTGCAGTTTCAATGATATTGCGAGAAACCCTGTTTTCGACACTTTCAGAGCGCAAAAACGCGATTCCCGGGTTTTAAAATCATTCAACGTGCAGTTTCAACTATATTGCCAGAAACACGGTTTTCAACACTTTCAGAGCGCAAAAACACGATTCCCACGTTTTCAACATCGCTCAGCATTCAATTTAAAGGAGAATGCCTGGAAAGGTTTTTGGAGTCACTCAGAGCCCAAAAACTCTGTTCCCAGCTTTGAACAACACACAGCATTCATTTTCCAGAAGTGCATCAGAAACGCAGTTTTCGACACTTTCACAACGCAAAAACGCGATTCCCGGGTTTTAACATCATTCAGCGTGCAGTTTCAACTATATTGCCAGAAACACAGTTTTCAACACTTTCAGAGCGCAAAAACACGATTCCCACGTTTTCAACATCGCTCAGCTTTCAATTTAAAGGAGAATGCCTGAAAAGGTTTTTGGAGTCTCTCAGAGCCCAAAAACTCTGTTCTCAGCTTTGAACAACACTCAGCATTCAGATTTCAGTAGACTGTCAGAAAAACAATTTTCACACTCTCCAAGCCCAAAAAGTCTGTTCCCAGCTTTGAACAACACACAGCATTCATTTTCTAGAAGTGCATCAGAAACGCTGTTTACGACACTTTCACAACGCAAAAACGCGATTCCCGGGTTTTAACATCATTCAGCGTGCAGTTTCAACTATATTGCCAGAAACACAGTTTTCAACACTTTCAGAGCGCAAAAACACGATTCTCACGTTTTCAACATCGCTCAGCATTCAATTTAAAGGAGAATGCCTGGAAAGGTTTTTGGAGTCACTCAGAGCCCAAAAACTCTGTTCTCAGCTTTGAACAATACTCAGCATTCAGATTTCAGTAGACTGTCAGAAACACAATTTTCACCCTCTCCAAGCCCAAAAACTCATTTCCCAGCTTTGAACAACACACTGCACTCATTTTCCAGAAGTGCATCAGAATAGCTGTTTTCGACACTTTCAGAGCGCAAAAAACGCGATTCCTGGGTTTTAACATCATTCAACGTGCAGTTTCAACTATATTGCCAGAAACACGGTTTTCAACACTTTCAGAGCGCAAAAACACGATTCCCATGTTTTCAACATCGCTCAGCATTCAATTTAAAGGAGAATGCCTGGAAAGGTTTTTGGAGTCACTCAGAGCCCAAAAACTCTGTTCTCAGCTTTGAACAACACTCAGCATTCAGATTTCAGTAGACTGTCAGAAACACAATTTTCACACTCTCCAAGCCCAAAAACTCTGTTCCCAGCTTTGAACAACACACAGCATTCATTTTCCAGAAGTGCATCAGAAACGCAGTTTTCGACACTTTCACAACGCAAAAACGCGATTCCCGGGTTTTAACATCATTCAACGTGCAGTTTCAACTATATTGCCAGAAACACGGTTTTCAACACTTTCAGAGCGCAAAAACACGATTCCCACGTTTTCAACATCGCTCAGCATTCAATTTAAAGGAGAATGCCTGGAAAGGTTTTTGGAGTCTCTCAGAGCCCAAAAACTCTGTTCTCAGCTTTGAACAACACTCAGCATTCAGATTTCAGTAGACTGTCAGAAACACAATTTTCACACTCTCCAAGCCCAAAAAGTCTGTTCCCAGCTTTGAACAACACACAGCATTCATTTTCCAGAAGTGCATCAGAAACGCAGTTTTCGACACTTTCACAACGCAAAAACGCGATTCCTGGGTTTTAACATCATTCAGCGTGCAGTTTCAACTATATTGCCAGAAACACAGTTTTCAACACTTTCAGAGCGCAAAAACACGATTCCCACGTTTTCAACATCGCTCAGCATTCAATTTAAAGGAGAATGCCTGGAATGGTTTTTGGAGTCACTCAGAGCCCAAAAACTCTGTTCTCAGCTTTGAACAACACTCAGCATTCAGATTTCAGTAGACTGTCAGAAACACAATTTTCACCCTCTCCAAGCCCAAAAACTCTGTTCCCAGCTTTGAACAACACACAGCATTCATTTTCCAGAAGTGCATCAGAAACGCAGTTTTCGACACTTTCACAACACAAAAACGCGATTCCCGGGTTTTAACATCATTCAGCGTGCAGTTTCAATGATATTGCGAGAAACCCTGTTTTCGACACTTTCAGAGCGCAAAAACGCGATTCCTAGGTTTTAACATCATTCAACGTGCAGTTTCAACTATATTGCCAGAAACACGGTTTTCAACACTTTCAGAGCGCAAAAACACGATTCCCACGTTTTCAACATCGCTCAGCATTCAATTTAAAGGAGAATGCCTGGAAAGGTTTTTGGAGTCACTCAGAGCCCAAAAACTCTGTTCTCAGCTTTGAACAATACTCAGCATTCAGATTTCAGTAGACTGTCAGAAACACAATTTTCACCCTCTCCAAGCCCAAAAACTCTGTTCCCAGCTTTGAACAACACACTGCACTCATTTTCCAGAAGTGCATCAGAAAAGCTGTTTTCGACACTTTCAGAGCGCAAAAACGCGATTCCTGGGTTTTAACATCATTCAACGTGCAGTTTCAACTATATTGCCAGAAAGACGGTTTTCAACACTTTCAGAGCGCAAAAACACGATTCCCACGTTTTCAACATCGCTCAGCATTCAATTTAAAGGAGAATGCCTGGAAAGGTTTTTGGAGTCACTCAGAGCCCAAAAACTCTGTTCTCAGCTTTGAACAATACTCAGCATTCAGATTTCAGTAGACTGTCAGAAACACAATTTTCACCCTCTCCAAGCCCAAAAACTCTGTTCCCAGCTTTGAACAACACACAGCATTCATTTTCTAGAAGTGCATCAGAAACGCTGTTTTCGACACTTTCAGAGCGCAAAAACGCGATTCCTGGGTTTTAACATCATTCAACGTGCAGTTTCAATGATATTGCGAGAAACCCTGTTTTCGACACTTTCAGAGCGCAAAAACGCGATTCCTGGGTTTTAACATCATTCAACGTGCATTGTCAACTATATTGCCAGAAACACGGTTTTCAACACTTTCAGAGCGCAAAAACACGATTCCCACGTTTTCAACATCGCTCAGCATTCAATTTAAAGGAGAATGCCTGAAAAGGTTTTTGGAGTCTCTCAGAGCCCAAAAACTCTGTTCTCAGCTTTGAACAACACTCAGCATTCAGATTTCAGTAGACTGTCAGAAACACAATTTTCACACTCTCCAAGCCCAAAAACTCTGTTCCCAGCTTTGAACAACACACAGCATTCATTTTCCAGAAGTGCATCAGAAACGCAGTTTTCGACACTTTCACAACGCAAAAACGCGATTCCCGGGTTTTAACATCATTCAGCGTGCAGTTTCAACTATATTGCCAGAAACACAGTTTTCAACACTTTCAGAGCGCAAAAACACGATTCCCACGTTTTCAACATCGCTCAGCATTCAATTTAAAGGAGAATGCCTGGAAAGGTTTTTGGAGTCACTCAGAGCCCAAAAACTCTGTTCTCAGCTTTGAACAATACTCAGCATTCAGATTTCAGTAGACTGTCAGAAACACAATTTTCACCCTCTCCAAGCCCAAAAACTCTGTACCCAGCTTTGAACAACACACAGCATTCATTTTCCAGAAGTGCATCAGAAACGCAGTTTTCGACACTTTCACAGCGCAAAAACGCGATTCCCGGGTTTTAACATCATTTAGCGTGCAGTTTCAATGATATTGCGAGAAACCCTGTTTTCGACACTTTCAGAGCGCAAAAACGCGATTCCTGGGTTTTAACATCATTCAACGTGCAGTTTCAACTATATTGCCAGAAACACGGTTTTCAACACTTTCAGAGCGCAAAAACACGATTCCCACGTTTTCAACATCGCTCAGCATTCAATTTAAAGGAGAATGCCTGGAAAGGTTTTTGGAGTCACTCAGAGCCCAAAAACTCTGTTCTCAGCTTTGAACAACACTCAGCATTCAGATTTCAGTAGACTGTCAGAAACACAATTTTCACCCTCTCCAAGCCCAAAAACTCTGTTCCCAGCTTTGAACAACACACAGCACTCATTTTCCAGAAGTGCATCAGAAAAGCTGTTTTCGACACTTTCAGAGCGCAAAAACGCGATTCCTGGGTTTTAACATCATTCAACGTGCAGTTTCAACTATATTGCCAGAAACACGGTTTTCAACACTTTCAGAGCGCAAAAACACGATTCCCACGTTTTCAACATCGCTCAGCATTCAATTTAAAGGAGAATGCCTGGAAAGGTTTTTGGAGTCACTCAGAGCCCAAAAACTCTGTTCTCAGCTTTGAACAACACTCAGCAATCAGATTTCAGTAGACTGCCAGAAACACAATTTTCACACTCTCCAAGCCCAAAAACTCTGTTCCCAGCTTTGAACAACACACAGCATTCATTTTCCAGAAGTGCATCAGAAACGCTGTTTTCGACACTTTCAGAGCGCAAAAACGCGATTCCCGGGTTTTAACATCATTCAACGTGCATTTTCAACTATATTGCCAGAAACACGGTTTTCAACACTTTCAGAGCGCAAAAACACGATTCCCACGTTTTCAACATCGATCAGCATTCAATTTAAAGGAGAATGCCTGAAAAGGTTTTTGGAGTCACTCAGAGCCCAAAAACTCTGTTCTCAGCTTTGAACAACACTCAGCATTCAGATTTCAGTAGACTGTCAGAAACACAATTTTCATACTCTCCAAGCCCAAAAACTCTGTTCCCAGCTTTGAACAACACACAGAATTCATTTTCCAGAAGTGCATCAGAAACGCCGTTTTCTACACTTTCACAACGCAAAAACGCGATTCCCGGGTTTTAAAATCATTCAGCGTGCAGTTTCAATGATATTGCGAGAAACCCTGTTTTCGACACTTTCAGAGCGCAAAAACGCGATTCCCGGGTTTTAAAATCATTCAACGTGCAGTTTCAACTATATTGCCAGAAACACGGTTTTCAACACTTTCAGAGCGCAAAAACACGATTCCCACGTTTTCAACATCGCTCAGCATTCAATTTAAAGGAGAATGCCTGGAAAGGTTTTTGGAGTCACTCAGAGCCCAAAAACTCTGTTCTCAGCTTTGAACAACACA
>NW_023494660.1:0-29804 GCF_013368585.1 Megalops cyprinoides | reverse complement strand
ACGGCGTTTCTGATGCACTTCTGGAAAATGAATGCTGTGTGTTGTTCAAAGCTGGGAACAGAGTTTTTGGGCTTGGAGAGTGTGAAAATTGTGTTTCTGCAGTCTACTGAAATCTGAATGCTGAGTGTTGTTCAAAGCTGAGAACAGAGTTTTTGGGCTCTGAGTGACTCCAAAAACCTTTTCAGGCATTCTCCTTTAAATTGAATGCTGAGCGATGTTGAAAACGTGGGAATCGTGTTTTTGCGCTCTGAAAGTGTTGAAAACCGTGTTTCTGGCAATATAGTTGAAACTGCACGCTGAATGATGTTAAAACCCAGGAATCGCGTTTTGCGCTCTGAAAGTGTCGAAAACAGGGTTTCTCGCAATATCATTGAAACTGCGCGCTGAATGATGTTTAAAACCCGGGAATCGCGTTTTTGCGTTGTGAAAGTGTAGAAAACGGCGTTTCTGATGCACTTCTGGAAAATGAATGCTGTGTGTTGTTCAAAGCTGGGAACAGAGTTTTTGGGCTTGGAGAGTGTGAAAATTGTGTTTCTGGCAGTCTACTGAAATCTGAATGCTGAGTGTTGTTCAAAGCTGAGAACAGAGTTTTTGGGCTCTGAGTGACTCCAAAAACCTTTTCAGGCATTCTCCTTTAAATTGAATGCTGATCGATGTTGAAAACGTGGGAATCGTGTTTTTTGCGCTCTGAAAGTGTTGAAAACCGTGTTTCTGGCAATATAGTTGAAACTGCACGCTGAATGATGTTAAAACCCAGGAATCGCGTTTTTGCGGCTCTGAAAGTGTCGAAACAGCTTTCCTGATGCACTTCTGGAAAATGAGTGCTGTGTGTTGTTCAAAGCTGGGAACAGAGTTTTTGGGCTTGGAGAGGGTGAAAATTGTGTTTCTGACAGTCTACTGAAAATCTGAATGCTGAGTATTGTTCAAAGCTGAGAACAGAGTTTTTTGGCTCTGAGTGACTCCAAAAACCTTTCCAGGCATTTCTCCTTTAAATTGAATGCTGAGCGATGTTGAAAACGTGGGAATCGTGTTTTTGCGCTCCTGAAAGTGTTTGAAAACCGTGTTTCTGTCAATATAGTTGAAACTGCACGTTGAATGATGTTAAAACCCAGGAATCGCGTTTTTGCGCTCTGAAAGGTGCTGAAAACACTTTTCTGATGCACTTCTGGAAAATGAGTGCAGTGTGTTTTTCAAAGCTGGGAACAGAGTTTTTGGGCTTGGAGAGGGTGAAAATTGTGTTTCTGACAGTCTACTGAAATCTGAATGCTGAGTGTTGTTCAAAGCTGAGAACAGAGTTTTTGGGCTCTGAGTGACTCCAAAAACCTTTCAGGCATTCTCCTTTAAATTGAATGCTGAGCGATGTTGAAAAACGTGGGAATCGTGTTTTTGCGCTCTGAAAGTGTTGAAAACCGTGTTTCTGGCAAATAGTTGAAACTGCACGCTGATGATGTTAAAACCCAGGAATCGCGTTTTTGCGCTCTGAAAGTGTCGAAAACAGCTTTCCTGATGCACTTCTGGAAAATGAGTGCTGTGTGTTGTTCAAAGCTGGGACAGGAGTTTTGGGCTTGGAAGAGGGTGAAAATTGTGTTTCTGACAGTCTACTGAAATCTGAATGCTGAGTATGTTCAAAGCTGAGAACAGAGTTTTTGGGCTCTGAGTGACTCCAAAACCGTTTCCAGGCATTCTCCTTTAAATTGAATGCTGAGAGATGTTGAAAACGTGGGAATCGTGTTTTTGCGCTCTGAAAGTGTTGAAAACGTGTTTCTGGCAATATAGTTGAAACTGCACGCTGAATTGATGTTAAAACCCAGGAATCGCGTTTTTGCGCTCTGAAAGTGTCGAAAACAGCTTTTCTGATGCACTTCTGGAAAATGAGTGCTGTGTGTTGTTCAAAGCTGGGAACAGAGTTTTTGGGCTTGGAGAGGGTGAAAATTGTGTTTCTGACAGTCTACTGAAATCTGAATGCTGAGTATTGTTCAAAGCTGAGAACAGAGTTTTTGGGCTCTGAGTGACTCCAAAAACCTTTACCAGGCATTCTCCTTTAAATTGAATGCTGAGCGATGTTGAAAACGTGGGAATCGTGTTTTTGCGCTCTGAAAGTGTTGAAAACCGTGTTTCTGGCAATATAGTTGAAACTGCACGTTGAATGATGTTAAAACCCAGGAATCGCGTTTTTGCGCTCTGAAAGTGTCGAAAACAGGGTTTCTCGCAATATCATTGAAACTGCACGCTGAATGATGTTAAAACCCGGGAATCGCGTTTTTGCGTTGTGAAAGTGTAGAAAACCGCGTTTCTGATGCACTTCTGGAAAATGAATGCTGTGTGTTGTTCAAAGCTGGGAACAGAGTTTTTGGGCTTGGAGAGTGTGAAAATTGTGTTTCTGACAGTCTACTGAAATCTGAATGCTGAGTGTTGTTCAAAGCTGAGAACAGAGTTTTTGGGCTCTGAGTGACTCCAAAAACCTTTTCAGGCATTCTCCTTTAAATTGAATGCTGATCGATGTTGAAAACGTGGGAATCGTGTTTTTGCGCTCTGAAAGTGTTGAAAACCGTGTTTCTGGCAATATAGTTGAAACTGCACGCTGAATGATGTTAAAACCCAGGAATCGCGTTTTTGCGCTCTGAAAGTGTCGAAAACAGCTTTCCTGATGCACTTCTGGAAAATGAGTGCTGTGTGTTGTTCAAAGCTGGGAACAGAGTTTTTGGGCTTGGAGAGGGTGAAAATTGTGTTTCTGACAGTCTACTGAAATCTGAATGCTGAGTATTGTTCAAAGCTGAGAACAGAGTTTTTGGGCTCTGAGTGACTCCAAAAACCTTTCCAGGCATTCTCCTTTAAATTGAATGCTGAGCGATGTTGAAAACGTGGGAATCGTGTTTTTGCGCTCTGAAAGTGTTGAAAACCGTGTTTCTGGCAATATAGTTGAAACTGCACGTTGAATGATGTTAAAACCCAGGAATCGCGTTTTTGCGCTCTGAAAGTGCTGAAAACAGCTTTTCTGATGCACTTCTGGAAAATGAGTGCAGTGTGTTGTTCAAAGCTGGGAACAGAGTTTTTGGGCTTGGAGAGGGTGAAAATTGTGTTTCTGACAGTCTACTGAAATCTGAATGCTGAGTGTTGTTCAAAGCTGAGAACAGAGTTTTTGGGCTCTGAGTGACTCCAAAAACCTTTTCAGGCATTCTCCTTTAAATTGAATGCTGAGCGATGTTGAAAACGTGGGAATCGTGTTTTTGCGCTCTGAAAGTGTTGAAAACCGTGTTTCTGGCAATATAGTTGAAACTGCACGTTGAATGATGTTAAAACCCAGGAATCGTGTTTTTGCGCTCTGAAAGTGTCGAAAACAGGGTTTCTCGCAATATCATTGAAACTGCGCGCTGAATGATGTTAAAACCCGGGAATCGCGTTTTTGCGTTGTGAAAGTGTAGAAAACGGCGTTTCTGATGCACTTCTGGAAAATGAATGCTGTGTGTTGTTCAAAGCTGAGAACAGAGTTTTTGGGCTCTGAGTGACTCCAAAAACCTTACCAGGCATTCTCCTTTAAATTGAATGCTGAGCGATGTTGAAAACGTGGGAATCGTGTTTTTGCGCTCTGAAAGTGTTGAAAACCGTGTTTCTGGCAATATAGTTGAAACTGCACGTTGAATGATGTTAAAACCCAGGAATCGCGTTTTTGCGCTCTGAAAGTGTCGAAAACAGGGTTTCTCGCAATATCATTGAAACTGCACGCTGAATGATGTTAAAACCCGGGAATCGCGTTTTTGCGTTGTGAAAGTGTAGAAAACCGCGTTTCTGATGCACTTCTGGAAAATGAATGCTGTGTGTTGTTCAAAGCTGGGAACAGAGTTTTTGGGCTTGGAGAGTGTGAAAATTGTGTTTCTGACAGTCTACTGAAATCTGAATGCTGAGTGTTGTTCAAAGCTGAGAACAGAGTTTTTGGGCTCTGAGTGACTCCAAAAACCTTTTCAGGCATTCTCCTTTAAATTGAATGCTGATCGATGTTGAAAACGTGGGAATCGTGTTTTTGCGCTCTGAAAGTGTTGAAAACCGTGTTTCTGGCAATATAGTTGAAACTGCACGCTGAATGATGTTAAAACCCAGGAATCGCGTTTTTGCGTTGTGAAAGTGTAGAAAACAGCTTTCCTGATGCACTTCTGGAAAATGAATGCTGTGTGTTGTTCAAAGCTGGGAACAGAGTTTTTGGGCTTGGAGAGTGTGAAAATTGTGTTTCTGGCAGTCTACTGAAATCTGAATGCTGAGTGTTGTTCAAAGCTGAGAACAGAGTTTTTGGGCTCTGAGTGACTCCAAAAACCTTTTCAGGCATTCTCCTTTAAATTGAATGCTGATCGATGTTGAAAACGTGGGAATCGTGTTTTTGCGCTCTGAAAGTGTTGAAAACCGTGTTTCTGGCAATATAGTTGAAACTGCACGTTGAATGATGTTAAAACCCAGGAATCGCGTTTTTGCGCTCTGAAAGTGTCGAAAACAGGGTTTCTCGCAATATCATTGAAACTGCGCGCTGAATGATGTTAAAACCCGGGAATCGCGTTTTTGCGTTGTGAAAGTGTAGAAAACGGCGTTTCTGATGCACTTCTGGAAAATGAATGCTGTGTGTTGTTCAAAGCTGGGAACAGAGTTTTTGGGCTTGGAGAGTGTGAAAATTGTGTTTCTGGCAGTCTACTGAAATCTGAATGCTGAGTGTTGTTCAAAGCTGAGAACAGAGTTTTTGGGCTCTGAGTGACTCCAAAAACCTTTTCAGGCATTCTCCTTTAAATAGAATGCTGATCGATGTTGAAAACGTGGGAATCGTGTTTTTGCGCTCTGAAAGTGTTGAAAACCGTGTTTCTGGCAATATAGTTGAAACTGCACGCTGAATGATGTTAAAACCCAGGAATCGCGTTTTTGCGCTCTGAAAGTGTCGAAAACAGCTTTCCTGATGCACTTCTGGAAAATGAGTGCTGTGTGTTGTTCAAAGCTGGGAACAGAGTTTTTGGGCTTGGAGAGGGTGAAAATTGTGTTTCTGACAGTCTACTGAAATCTGAATGCTGAGTATTGTTCAAAGCTGAGAACAGAGTTTTTGGGCTCTGAGTGACTCCAAAAAACCTTTCCAGGCATTCTCCTTTAAATTGAATGCTGAGCGATGTTGAAAACGTGGGAATCGTGTTTTTGCGCTCTGAAAGTGTTGAAAACCGTGTTTCTGGCAATATAGTTGAAACTGCACGCTTGAATGATGTTAAAACCCAGGAATCGCGTTTTTGCGCTCTGAAAGTGTCGAAAACAGCTTTTCTGATGCACTTCTGGAAAATGAGTGCTGTGTGTTGTTCAAAGCTGGGAACAGAGTTTTTGGGCTTGGAGAGGGTGAAAATTGTGTTTCTGACAGTCTACTGAAATCTGAATGCTGAGTGTTGTTCAAAGCTGAGAACAGAGTTTTTGGGCTCTGAGTGACTCCAAAAACCTTTTCAGGCATTCTCCTTTAAATTGAATGCTGAGCGATGTTGAAAACGTGGGAATCGTGTTTTTGCGCTCTGAAAGTGTTGAAAACCGTGTTTCTGGCAATATAGTTGAAACTGCACGCTGAATGATGTTAAAACCCAGGAATCGCGTTTTTGCGCTCTGAAAGTGTCGAAAACAGCTTTCCTGATGCACTTCTGGAAAATGAGTGCTGTGTGTTGTTCAAAGCTGGGAACAGAGTTTTTGGGCTTGGAGAGGGTGAAAATTGTGTTTCTGACAGTCTACTGAAATCTGAATGCTGAGTATTGTTCAAAGCTGAGAACAGAGTTTTTGGGCTCTGAGTGACTCCAAAAACCTTTCCAGGCATTCTCCTTTAAATTGAATGCTGAGCGATGTTGAAAACGTGGGAATCGTGTTTTTGCGCTCTGAAAGTGTTGAAAACCGTGTTTCTGGCAATATAGTTGAAACTGCACGCTGAATGATGTTAAAACCCAGGAATCGCGTTTTTGCGCTCTGAAAGTGTCGAAAACAGCTTTTCTGATGCACTTCTGGAAAATGAGTGCTGTGTGTTGTTCAAAGCTGGGAACAGAGTTTTTGGGCTTGGAGAGGGTGAAAATTGTGTTTCTGACAGTCTACTGAAATCTGAATGCTGAGTATTGTTCAAAGCTGAGAACAGAGTTTTTGGGCTCTGAGTGACTCCAAAAACCTTACCAGGCATTCTCCTTTAAATTGAATGCTGAGCGATGTTGAAAACGTGGGAATCGTGTTTTTGCGCTCTGAAAGTGTTGAAAACCGTGTTTCTGGCAATATAGTTGAAACTGCACGTTGAATGATGTTAAAACCCAGGAATCGCGTTTTTGCGCTCTGAAAGTGTCGAAAACAGGGTTTCTCGCAATATCATTGAAACTGCACGCTGAATGATGTTAAAACCCGGGAATCGCGTTTTTGCGTTGTGAAAGTGTAGAAAACGGCGTTTCTGATGCACTTCTGGAAAATGAATGCTGTGTGTTGTTCAAAGCTGGGAACAGAGTTTTTGGGCTTGGAGAGTGTGAAAATTGTGTTTCTGGCAGTCTACTGAAATCTGAATGCTGAGTGTTGTTCAAAGCTGAGAACAGAGTTTTTGGGCTCTGAGTGACTCCAAAAACCTTTTCAGGCATTCTCCTTTAAATTGAATGCTGATCGATGTTGAAAACGTGGGAATCGTGTTTTTGCGCTCTGAAAGTGTTGAAAACCGTGTTTCTGGCAATATAGTTGAAACTGCACGCTGAATGATGTTAAAACCCAGGAATCGCGTTTTTGCGCTCTGAAAGTGTCGAAAACAGCTTTCCTGATGCACTTCTGGAAAATGAGTGCTGTGTGTTGTTCAAAGCTGGGAACAGAGTTTTTGGGCTTGGAGAGGGTGAAAATTGTGTTTCTGACAGTCTACTGAAATCTGAATGCTGAGTATTGTTCAAAGCTGAGAACAGAGTTTTTGGGCTCTGAGTGACTCCAAAAACCTTTCCAGGCATTCTCCTTTAAATTGAATGCTGAGCGATGTTGAAAACGTGGGAATCGTGTTTTTGCGCTCTGAAAGTGTTGAAAACCGTGTTTCTGGCAATATAGTTGAAACTGCACGCTTGAATGATGTTAAAACCCAGGAATCGCGTTTTTGCGCTCTGAAAGTGCTGAAAACAGCTTTTCTGATGCACTTCTGGAAAATGAGTGCAGTGTGTTGTTCAAAGCTGGGAACAGAGTTTTTGGGCTTGGAGAGGGTGAAAATTGTGTTTCTGACAGTCTACTGAAATCTGAATGCTGAGTGTTGTTCAAAGCTGAGAACAGAGTTTTTGGGCTCTGAGTGACTCCAAAAACCTTTTCAGGCATTCTCCTTTAAATTGAATGCTGAGCGATGTTGAAAACGTGGGAATCGTGTTTTTGCGCTCTGAAAGTGTTGAAAACCGTGTTTCTGGCAATATAGTTGAAACTGCACGTTGAATGATGTTAAAACCCAGGAATCGTGTTTTTGCGCTCTGAAAGTGTCGAAAACAGGGTTTCTCGCAATATCATTGAAACTGCGCGCTGAATGATGTTAAAACCCGGGAATCGCGTTTTTGCGTTGTGAAAGTGTAGAAAACGGCGTTTCTGATGCACTTCTGGAAAATGAATGCTGTGTGTTGTTCAAAGCTGGGAACAGAGTTTTTGGGCTTGGAGAGTGTGAAAATTGTGTTTCTGGCAGTCTACTGAAATCTGAATGCTGAGTGTTGTTCAAAGCTGAGAACAGAGTTTTTGGGCTCTGAGTGACTCCAAAAACCTTTTCAGGCATTCTCCTTTAAATTGAATGCTGATCGATGTTGAAAACGTGGGAATCGTGTTTTTGCGCTCTGAAAGTGTTGAAAACCGTGTTTCTGGCAATATAGTTGAAACTGCACGCTGAATGATGTTAAAACCCAGGAATCGCGTTTTTGCGCTCTGAAAGTGTCGAAAACAGGGTTTCTCGCAATATCATTGAAACTGCGCGCTGAATGATGTTAAAACCCGGGAATCGCGTTTTTGCGTTGTGAAAGTGTAGAAAACGGCGTTTCTGATGCACTTCTGGAAAATGAATGCTGTGTGTTGTTCAAAGCTGGGAACAGAGTTTTTGGGCTTGGAGAGTGCTGAAAATTGTGTTTCTGGCAGTCTACTGAAATCTGAATGCTGAGTGTTGTTCAAAGCTGAGAACAGAGTTTTTGGGCTCTGAGTGACTCCAAAAACCTTTTCAGGCATTCTCCTTTAAATAGAATGCTGATCGATGTTGAAAACGTGGGAATCGTGTTTTTGCGCTCTGAAAGTGTTGAAAACCGTGTTTCTGGCAATATAGTTGAAACTGCACGCTGAATGATGTTTAAAACCCAGGAATCGCGTTTTTGCGCTCTGAAAGTGGTCGAAAACAGCTTTCCTGATGCACTTCTGGAAAATGAGTGCTGTGTGTTGTTCAAAGCTGGGAACAGAGTTTTTGGGCTTGGAGAGGGTGAAAATTGTGTTTCTGACAGTCTACTGAAATCTGAATGCTGAGTATTGTTCAAAGCTGAGAACAGAGTTTTTGGGCTCTGAGTGACTCCAAAAACCTTTCCAGGCATTCTCCTTTAAATTGAATGCTGAGCGATGTTGAAAACGTGGGAATCGTGTTTTTGCGCTCTGAAAGTGTTGAAAACCGTGTTTCTGGCAATATAGTTGAAACTGCACGCTGAATGATGTTAAAACCCAGGAATCGCGTTTTTGCGCTCTGAAAGTGTCGAAAACAGCTTTTCTGATGCACTTCTGGAAAATGAGTGCTGTGTGTTGTTCAAAGCTGGGAACAGAGTTTTTGGGCTTGGAGAGGGTGAAAATTGTGTTTCTGACAGTCTACTGAAATCTGAATGCTGAGTATTGTTCAAAGCTGAGAACAGAGTTTTTGGGCTCTGAGTGACTCCAAAAACCTTTCCAGGCATTCTCCTTTAAATTGAATGCTGAGCGATGTTGAAAAACGTGGAATCGTGTTTTTGCGCTCTGAAAGTGTTGAAAACCGTGTTTCTGGCAATATAGTTGAAACTGCACGTTGAATGATGTTAAAACCCAGGAATCGCGTTTTTGCGCTCTGAAAGTGTCGAAACAGGGTTTCTCGCAATATCATTGAAACTGCACGCTGAATGATGTTAAAACCCGGGAATCGCGTTTTTGCGTTGTGAAAGTGTAGAAAACCGCGTTCTGATGCACTTCTGGAAAATGAGTGCAGTGTGTTGTTCAAAGCTGGGAACAGAGTTTTTGGGCTTGGAGAGGGTGAAAAATTGTGTTTCTGACAGTCTACTGAAATCTGAATGCTGAGTGTTGTTCAAAGCTGAGAACAGAGTTTTTGGGCTCTGAGTGACTCCAAAAACCTTACTCAGGCATTCTCCTTTAAATTGAATGCTGAGCGATGTTGAAAACGTGGGAATCGTGTTTTTTGCGCTCTGAAAGTGTTGAAAACCGTGTTTCTGGCAATATAGTTGAAACTGCACGTTGAATGATGTTAAAACCCAGGAATCGTATTTTTGCGCTCTGAAAGTCTCGAAAACAGGGTTTCTCGCAATATCATTGAAACTGCGCGCTGAATGATGTTAAAACCCGGGAATTGCGTTTTTGCGTTGTGAAAGTGTAGAAAACCGGCGTTTCTGATGCACTTCTGGAAAATGAATGCTGTGTGTTGTTCAAAGCTGGGACAGAGTTTTTGGGCTTGGAGAGTGCTGAAAATTGTGTTTCTGGCAGTCTACTGAATCTGAATGCTGAGTGTTGTTTCAAAGCTGAGAACAGAGTTTTGGGCTCTGAGTGACTCCAAAAACCTTTTCAGGCATTCTCCTTTAAATTGAATGCTGATCGATGTTGAAAACGTGGGAATCGTGTTTTTGCGCTCTGAAAGTGTTGAAAACCGTGTTTCTGGCAATATAGTTGAAACTGCACGCTGAATGATGTTAAAACCCAGGAATCGCGTTTTTGCGTTGTGAAAGTGTAGAAAACAGCTTTCCTGATGCACTTCTGGAAAATGAATGCTGTGTGTTGTTCAAAGCTGGGAACAGAGTTTTTGGGCTTGGAGAGTGTGAAAATTGTGTTTCTGGCAGTCTACTGAAATCTGAATGCTGAGTGTTGTTCAAAGCTGAGAACAGAGTTTTTGGGCTCTGAGTGACTCCAAAAACCTTTTCAGGCATTCTCCTTTCAATTGAATGCTGATCGATGTTGAAAACGTGGGAATCGTGTTTTTGCGCTCTGAAAGTGTTGAAAACTGTGTTTCTGGCAATATAGTTGAAACTGCACGTTGAATGATGTTAAAACCCAGGAATCGCGTTTTTGCGCTCTGAAAGTGTCGAAAACAGGGTTTCTCGCAATATCATTGAAACTGCACGCTGAATGATGTTAAAACCCGGGAATCGCGTTTTTGCGTTGTGAAAGTGTAGAAAACCGCGTTTCTGATGCACTTCTGGAAAATGAATGCTGTGTGTTGTTCAAAGCTGGGAACAGAGTTTTTGGGCTTGGAGAGTGTGAAAATTGTGTTTCTGGCAGTCTACTGAAATCTGAATGCTGAGTGTTGTTCAAAGCTGAGAACAGAGTTTTTGGGCTCTGAGTGACTCCAAAAACCTTTTCAGGCATTCTCCTTTAAATAGAATGCTGATCGATGTTGAAAACGTGGGAATCGTGTTTTTGCGCTCTGAAAGTGTTGAAAACCGTGTTTCTGGCAATATAGTTGAAACTGCACGCTGAATGATGTTAAAACCCAGGAATCGCGTTTTTGCGCTCTGAAAGTGTCGAAAACAGCTTTCCTGATGCACTTCTGGAAAATGAGTGCTGTGTGTTGTTCAAAGCTGGGAACAGAGTTTTTGGGCTTGGAGAGGGTGAAAATTGTGTTTCTGACAGTCTACTGAAATCTGAATGCTGAGTATTGTTCAAAGCTGAGAACAGAGTTTTTGGGCTCTGAGTGACTCCAAAAACCTTTCCAGGCATTCTCCTTTAAATTGAATGCTGAGCGATGTTGAAAACGTGGGAATCGTGTTTTTGCGCTCTGAAAGTGTTGAAAACCGTGTTTCTGTCAATATAGTTGAAACTGCACGTTGAATGATGTTAAAACCCAGGAATCGCGTTTTTGCGCTCTGAAAGTGCTGAAAACAGCTTTTCTGATGCACTTCTGGAAAATGAGTGCAGTGTGTTGTTCAAAGCTGGGAACAGAGTTTTTGGGCTTGGAGAGGGTGAAAATTGTGTTTCTGACAGTCTACTGAAATCTGAATGCTGAGTGTTGTTCAAAGCTGAGAACAGAGTTTTTGGGCTCTGAGTGACTCCAAAAACCTTTTCAGGCATTCTCCTTTAAATTGAATGCTGAGCGATGTTGAAAACGTGGGAATCGTGTTTTTGCGCTCTGAAAGTGTTGAAAACCGTGTTTCTGGCAATATAGTTGAAACTGCACGTTGAATGATGTTAAAACCCAGGAATCGTGTTTTTGCGCTCTGAAAGTGTCGAAAACAGGGTTTCTCGCAATATCATTGAAACTGCGCGCTGAATGATGTTAAAACCCGGGAATCGCGTTTTTGCGTTGTGAAAGTGTAGAAAACGGCGTTTCTGATGCACTTCTGGAAAATGAATGCTGTGTGTTGTTCAAAGCTGAGAACAGAGTTTTTGGGCTCTGAGTGACTCCAAAAACCTTACCAGGCATTCTCCTTTAAATTGAATGCTGAGCGATGTTGAAAACGTGGGAATCGTGTTTTTGCGCTCTGAAAGTGTTGAAAACCGTGTTTCTGGCAATATAGTTGAAACTGCACGTTGAATGATGTTAAAACCCAGGAATCGCGTTTTTGCGCTCTGAAAGTGTCGAAAACAGGGTTTCTCGCAATATCATTGAAACTGCACGCTGAATGATGTTAAAACCCAGGAATCGCGTTTTTGCGTTGTGAAAGTGTAGAAAACCGCGTTTCTGATGCACTTCTGGAAAATGAATGCTGTGTGTTGTTCAAAGCTGGGAACAGAGTTTTTGGGCTTGGAGAGTGTGAAAATTGTGTTTCTGACAGTCTACTGAAATCTGAATGCTGAGTGTTGTTCAAAGCTGAGAACAGAGTTTTTGGGCTCTGAGTGACTCCAAAAACCTTTTCAGGCATTCTCCTTTAAATTGAATGCTGATCGATGTTGAAAACGTGGGAATCGTGTTTTTGCGCTCTGAAAGTGTTGAAAACCGTGTTTCTGGCAATATAGTTGAAACTGCACGCTGAATGATGTTAAAACCCAGGAATGGCGTTTTTGCGTTGTGAAAGTGTAGAAAACAGCTTTCCTGATGCACTTCTGGAAAATGAATGCTGTGTGTTGTTCAAAGCTGGGAACAGAGTTTTTGGGCTTGGAGAGTGCGAAAATTGTGTTTCTGGCAGTCTACTGAAATCTGAATGCTGAGTGTTGTTCAAAGCTGAGAACAGAGTTTTTGGGCTCTGAGTGACTCCAAACACCTTTTCAGGCATTCTCCTTTAAATTGAATGCTGATCGATGTTGAAAACGTGGGAATCGTGTTTTTGCGCTCTGAAAGTGTTGAAAACCGTGTTTCTGGCAATATAGTTGAAACTGCAAGCTGAATGATGTTAAAACCCAGGAATCGCGTTTTTGCGCTCTGAAAGTGTCGAAAACAGGGTTTCTCGCAATATCATTGAAACTGCGCGCTGAATGATGTTAAAACCCGGGAATCGCGTTTTTGCGTTGTGAAAGTGTAGAAAACGGCGTTTCTGATGCACTTCTGGAAAATGAATGCTGTGTGTTGTTCAAAGCTGGGAACAGAGTTTTTGGGCTTGGAGAGTGTGAAAATTGTGTTTCTGGCAGTCTACTGAAATCTGAATGCTGAGTGTTGTTCAAAGCTGAGAACAGAGTTTTTGGGCTCTGAGTGACTCCAAAAACCTTTTCAGGCATTCTCCTTTAAATTGAATGCTGAGCGATGTTGAAAACGTGGGAATCGTGTTTTTGCGCTCTGAAAGTGTTGAAAACCGTGTTTCTGGCAATATAGTTGAAACTGCACGTTGAATGATGTTAAAACCCAGGAATCGTGTTTTTGCGCTCTGAAAGTGTCGAAAACAGGGTTTCTCGCAATATCATTGAAACTGCGCGCTGAATGATGTTAAAACCCGGGAATTGCGTTTTTGCGTTGTGAAAGTGTAGAAAACGGCGTTTCTGATGCACTTCTGGAAAATGAATGCTGTGTGTTGTTCAAAGCTGAGAACAGAGTTTTTGGGCTCTGAGTGACTCCAAAAACCTTACCAGGCATTCTCCTTTAAATTGAATGCTGAGCGATGTTGAAAACGTGGGAATCGTGTTTTTGCGCTCTGAAAGTGTTGAAAACCGTGTTTCTGGCAATATAGTTGAAACTGCACGTTGAATGATGTTAAAACCCAGGAATCGCGTTTTTGCGCTCTGAAAGTGTCGAAAACAGGGTTTCTCGCAATATCATTGAAACTGCACGCTGAATGATGTTAAAACCCAGGAATCGCGTTTTTGCGTTGTGAAAGTGTAGAAAACCGCGTTTCTGATGCACTTCTGGAAAATGAATGCTGTGTGTTGTTCAAAGCTGGGAACAGAGTTTTTGGGCTTGGAGAGTGTGAAAATTGTGTTTCTGACAGTCTACTGAAATCTGAATGCTGAGTGTTGTTCAAAGCTGAGAACAGAGTTTTTGGGCTCTGAGTGACTCCAAAAACCTTTTCAGGCATTCTCCTTTAAATTGAATGCTGATCGATGTTGAAAACGTGGGAATCGTGTTTTTGCGCTCTGAAAGTGTTGAAAACCGTGTTTCTGGCAATATAGTTGAAACTGCACGCTGAATGATGTTAAAACCCAGGAATCGCGTTTTTGCGTTGTGAAAGTGTAGAAAACAGCTTTCCTGATGCACTTCTGGAAAATGAATGCTGTGTGTTGTTCAAAGCTGGGAACAGAGTTTTTGGGCTTGGAGAGTGCGAAAATTGTGTTTCTGGCAGTCTACTGAAATCTGAATGCTGAGTGTTGTTCAAAGCTGAGAACAGAGTTTTTGGGCTCTGAGTGACTCCAAACACCTTTTCAGGCATTCTCCTTTAAATTGAATGCTGATCGATGTTGAAAACGTGGGAATCGTGTTTTTGCGCTCTGAAAGTGTTGAAAACCGTGTTTCTGGCAATATAGTTGAAACTGCAAGCTGAATGATGTTAAAACCCAGGAATCGCGTTTTTGCGCTCTGAAAGTGTCGAAAACAGGGTTTCTCGCAATATCATTGAAACTGCGCGCTGAATGATGTTAAAACCCGGGAATCGCGTTTTTGCGTTGTGAAAGTGTAGAAAACGGCGTTTCTGATGCACTTCTGGAAAATGAATGCTGTGTGTTGTTCAAAGCTGGGAACAGAGTTTTTGGGCTTGGAGAGTGTGAAAATTGTGTTTCTGGCAGTCTACTGAAATCTGAATGCTGAGTGTTGTTCAAAGCTGAGAACAGAGTTTTTGGGCTCTGAGTGACTCCAAAAACCTTTTCAGGCATTCTCCTTTAAATAGAATGCTGATCGATGTTGAAAACGTGGGAATCGTGTTTTTGCGCTCTGAAAGTGTTGAAAACCGTGTTTCTGGCAATATAGTTGAAACTGCACGCTGAATGATGTTAAAACCCAGGAATCGCGTTTTTGCGCTCTGAAAGTGTCGAAAACAGCTTTCCTGATGCACTTCTGGAAAATGAGTGCTGTGTGTTGTTCAAAGCTGGGAACAGAGTTTTTGGGCTTGGAGAGGGTGAAAATTGTGTTTCTGACAGTCTACTGAAATCTGAATGCTGAGTATTGTTCAAAGCTGAGAACAGAGTTTTTGGGCTCTGAGTGACTCCAAAAACCTTTCCAGGCATTCTCCTTTAAATTGAATGCTGAGCGATGTTGAAAACGTGGGAATCGTGTTTTTGCGCTCTGAAAGTGTTGAAAACCGTGTTTCTGTCAATATAGTTGAAACTGCACGTTGAATGATGTTAAAACCCAGGAATCGCGTTTTTGCGCTCTGAAAGTGCTGAAAACACTTTTCTGATGCACTTCTGGAAAATGAGTGCAGTGTGTTGTTCAAAGCTGGGAACAGAGTTTTTGGGCTTGGAGAGGGTGAAAATTGTGTTTCTGACAGTCTACTGAAATCTGAATGCTGAGTGTTGTTCAAAGCTGAGAACAGAGTTTTTGGGCTCTGAGTGACTCCAAAAACCTTTTCAGGCATTCTCCTTTAAATTGAATGCTGAGCGATGTTGAAAACGTGGGAATCGTGTTTTTGCGCTCTGAAAGTGTTGAAAACCGTGTTTCTGGCAATATAGTTGAAACTGCACGCTGAATGATGTTAAAACCCAGGAATCGCGTTTTTGCGCTCTGAAAGTGTCGAAAACAGCTTTCCTGATGCACTTCTGGAAAATGAGTGCTGTGTGTTGTTCAAAGCTGGGAACAGAGTTTTTGGGCTTGGAGAGGGTGAAAATTGTGTTTCTGACAGTCTACTGAAATCTGAATGCTGAGTATTGTTCAAAGCTGAGAACAGAGTTTTTGGGCTCTGAGTGACTCCAAAAACCTTTCCAGGCATTCTCCTTTAAATTGAATGCTGAGCGATGTTGAAAACGTGGGAATCGTGTTTTTGCGCTCTGAAAGTGTTGAAAACCGTGTTTCTGGCAATATAGTTGAAACTGCACGCTGAATGATGTTAAAACCCAGGAATCGCGTTTTTGCGCTCTGAAAGTGTCGAAAACAGCTTTTCTGATGCACTTCTGGAAAATGAGTGCTGTGTGTTGTTCAAAGCTGGGAACAGAGTTTTTGGGCTTGGAGAGGGTGAAAATTGTGTTTCTGACAGTCTACTGAAATCTGAATGCTGAGTATTGTTCAAAGCTGAGAACAGAGTTTTTGGGCTCTGAGTGACTCCAAAAACCTTACCAGGCATTCTCCTTTAAATTGAATGCTGAGCGATGTTGAAAACGTGGGAATCGTGTTTTTGCGCTCTGAAAGTGTTGAAAACCGTGTTTCTGGCAATATAGTTGAAACTGCACGTTGAATGATGTTAAAACCCAGGAATCGCGTTTTTGCGCTCTGAAAGTGTCGAAAACAGGGTTTCTCGCAATATCATTGAAACTGCACGCTGAATGATGTTAAAACCCGGGAATCGCGTTTTTGCGTTGTGAAAGTGTAGAAAACCGCGTTTCTGATGCACTTCTGGAAAATGAATGCTGTGTGTTGTTCAAAGCTGGGAACAGAGTTTTTGGGCTTGGAGAGTGTGAAAATTGTGTTTCTGGCAGTCTACTGAAATCTGAATGCTGAGTGTTGTTCAAAGCTGAGAACAGAGTTTTTGGGCTCTGAGTGACTCCAAAAACCTTTTCAGGCATTCTCCTTTAAATAGAATGCTGATCGATGTTGAAAACGTGGGAATCGTGTTTTTGCGCTCTGAAAGTGTTGAAAACCGTGTTTCTGGCAATATAGTTGAAACTGCACGCTGAATGATGTTAAAACCCAGGAATCGCGTTTTTGCGCTCTGAAAGTGTCGAAAACAGCTTTCCTGATGCACTTCTGGAAAATGAGTGCTGTGTGTTGTTCAAAGCTGGGAACAGAGTTTTTGGGCTTGGAGAGGGTGAAAATTGTGTTTCTGACAGTCTACTGAAATCTGAATGCTGAGTATTGTTCAAAGCTGAGAACAGAGTTTTTGGGCTCTGAGTGACTCCAAAAACCTTTCCAGGCATTCTCCTTTAAATTGAATGCTGAGCGATGTTGAAAACGTGGGAATCGTGTTTTTGCGCTCTGAAAGTGTTGAAAACAGTGTTTCTGTCAATATAGTTGAAACTGCACGTTGAATGATGTTAAAACCCAGGAATCGCGTTTTTGCGCTCTGAAAGTGCTGAAAACACTTTTCTGATGCACTTCTGGAAAATGAGTGCAGTGTGTTGTTCAAAGCTGGGAACAGAGTTTTTGGGCTTGGAGAGGGTGAAAATTGTGTTTCTGACAGTCTACTGAAATCTGAATGCTGAGTGTTGTTCAAAGCTGAGAACAGAGTTTTTGGGCTCTGAGTGACTCCAAAAACCTTTTCAGGCATTCTCCTTTAAATTGAATGCTGAGCGATGTTGAAAACGTGGGAATCGTGTTTTTGCGCTCTGAAAGTGTTGAAAACCGTGTTTCTGGCAATATAGTTGAAAATGCACGTTGAATGATGTTAAAACCCAGGAATCGTGTTTTTGCGCTCTGAAAGTGTCGAAAACAGGGTTTCTCGCAATATCATTGAAACTGCGCGCTGAATGATGTTAAAACCCGGGAATCGCGTTTTTGCGTTGTGAAAGTGTAGAAAACGGCGTTTCTGATGCACTTCTGGAAAATGAATGCTGTGTGTTGTTCAAAGCTGAGAACAGAGTTTTTGGGCTCTGAGTGACTCCAAAAACCTTACCAGGCATTCTCCTTTAAATTGAATGCTGAGCGATGTTGAAAACGTGGGAATCGTGTTTTTGCGCTCTGAAAGTGTTGAAAACCGTGTTTCTGGCAATATAGTTGAAACTGCACGTTGAATGATGTTAAAACCCAGGAATCGCGTTTTTGCGCTCTGAAAGTGTCGAAAACAGGGTTTCTCGCAATATCATTGAAACTGCACGCTGAATGATGTTAAAACCCAGGAATCGCGTTTTTGCGTTGTGAAAGTGTAGAAAACCGCGTTTCTGATGCACTTCTGGAAAATGAATGCTGTGTGTTGTTCAAAGCTGGGAACAGAGTTTTTGGGCTTGGAGAGTGTGAAAATTGTGTTTCTGACAGTCTACTGAAATCTGAATGCTGAGTGTTGTTCAAAGCTGAGAACAGAGTTTTTGGGCTCTGAGTGACTCCAAAAACCTTTTCAGGCATTCTCCTTTAAATTGAATGCTGATCGATGTTGAAAACGTGGGAATCGTGTTTTTGCGCTCTGAAAGTGTTGAAAACCGTGTTTCTGGCAATATAGTTGAAACTGCACGCTGAATGATGTTAAAACCCAGGAATCGCGTTTTTGCGTTGTGAAAGTGTAGAAAACAGCTTTCCTGATGCACTTCTGGAAAATGAATGCTGTGTGTTGTTCAAAGCTGGGAACAGAGTTTTTGGGCTTGGAGAGTGTGAAAATTGTGTTTCTGGCAGTCTACTGAAATCTGAATGCTGAGTGTTGTTCAAAGCTGAGAACAGAGTTTTTGGGCTCTGAGTGACTCCAAACACCTTTTCAGGCATTCTCCTTTAAATTGAATGCTGATCGATGTTGAAAACGTGGGAATCGTGTTTTTGCGCTCTGAAAGTGTTGAAAACCGTGTTTCTGGCAATATAGTTGAAACTGCAAGCTGAATGATGTTAAAACCCAGGAATCGCGTTTTTGCGCTCTGAAAGTGTCGAAAACAGGGTTTCTCGCAATATCATTGAAACTGCGCGCTGAATGATGTTAAAACCCGGGAATCGCGTTTTTGCGTTGTGAAAGTGTAGAAAACGGCGTTTCTGATGCACTTCTGGAAAATGAATGCTGTGTGTTGTTCAAAGCTGGGAACAGAGTTTTTGGGCTTGGAGAGTGTGAAAATTGTGTTTCTGGCAGTCTACTGAAATCTGAATGCTGAGTGTTGTTCAAAGCTGAGAACAGAGTTTTTGGGCTCTGAGTGACTCCAAAAACCTTTTCAGGCATTCTCCTTTAAATAGAATGCTGATCGATGTTGAAAACGTGGGAATCGTGTTTTTGCGCTCTGAAAGTGTTGAAAACCGTGTTTCTGGCAATATAGTTGAAACTGCACGCTGAATGATGTTAAAACCCAGGAATCGCGTTTTTGCGCTCTGAAAGTGTCGAAAACAGCTTTCCTGATGCACTTCTGGAAAATGAGTGCTGTGTGTTGTTCAAAGCTGGGAACAGAGTTTTTGGGCTTGGAGAGGGTGAAAATTGTGTTTCTGACAGTCTACTGAAATCTGAATGCTGAGTATTGTTCAAAGCTGAGAACAGAGTTTTTGGGCTCTGAGTGACTCCAAAAACCTTTCCAGGCATTCTCCTTTAAATTGAATGCTGAGCGATGTTGAAAACGTGGGAATCGTGTTTTTGCGCTCTGAAAGTGTTGAAAACCGTGTTTCTGTCAATATAGTTGAAACTGCACGTTGAATGATGTTAAAACCCAGGAATCGCGTTTTTGCGCTCTGAAAGTGCTGAAAACACTTTTCTGATGCACTTCTGGAAAATGAGTGCAGTGTGTTGTTCAAAGCTGGGAACAGAGTTTTTGGGCTTGGAGAGGGTGAAAATTGTGTTTCTGACAGTCTACTGAAATCTGAATGCTGAGTGTTGTTCAAAGCTGAGAACAGAGTTTTTGGGCTCTGAGTGACTCCAAAAACCTTTTCAGGCATTCTCCTTTAAATTGAATGCTGAGCGATGTTGAAAACGTGGGAATCGTGTTTTTGCGCTCTGAAAGTGTTGAAAACCGTGTTTCTGGCAATATAGTTGAAACTGCACGCTGAATGATGTTAAAACCCAGGAATCGCGTTTTTGCGCTCTGAAAGTGTCGAAAACAGCTTTCCTGATGCACTTCTGGAAAATGAGTGCTGTGTGTTGTTCAAAGCTGGGAACAGAGTTTTTGGGCTTGGAGAGGGTGAAAATTGTGTTTCTGACAGTCTACTGAAATCTGAATGCTGAGTATTGTTCAAAGCTGAGAACAGAGTTTTTGGGCTCTGAGTGACTCCAAAAACCTTTCCAGGCATTCTCCTTTAAATTGAATGCTGAGCGATGTTGAAAACGTGGGAATCGTGTTTTTGCGCTCTGAAAGTGTTGAAAACCGTGTTTCTGGCAATATAGTTGAAACTGCACGCTGAATGATGTTAAAACCCAGGAATCGCGTTTTTGCGCTCTGAAAGTGTCGAAAACAGCTTTTCTGATGCACTTCTGGAAAATGAGTGCTGTGTGTTGTTCAAAGCTGGGAACAGAGTTTTTGGGCTTGGAGAGGGTGAAAATTGTGTTTCTGACAGTCTACTGAAATCTGAATGCTGAGTATTGTTCAAAGCTGAGAACAGAGTTTTTGGGCTCTGAGTGACTCCAAAAACCTTACCAGGCATTCTCCTTTAAATTGAATGCTGAGCGATGTTGAAAACGTGGGAATCGTGTTTTTGCGCTCTGAAAGTGTTGAAAACCGTGTTTCTGGCAATATAGTTGAAACTGCACGTTGAATGATGTTAAAACCCAGGAATCGCGTTTTTGCGCTCTGAAAGTGTCGAAAACAGGGTTTCTCGCAATATCATTGAAACTGCACGCTGAATGATGTTAAAACCCGGGAATCGCGTTTTTGCGTTGTGAAAGTGTAGAAAACCGCGTTTCTGATGCACTTCTGGAAAATGAATGCTGTGTGTTGTTCAAAGCTGGGAACAGAGTTTTTGGGCTTGGAGAGTGTGAAAATTGTGTTTCTGGCAGTCTACTGAAATCTGAATGCTGAGTGTTGTTCAAAGCTGAGAACAGAGTTTTTGGGCTCTGAGTGACTCCAAAAACCTTTTCAGGCATTCTCCTTTAAATAGAATGCTGATCGATGTTGAAAACGTGGGAATCGTGTTTTTGCGCTCTGAAAGTGTTGAAAACCGTGTTTCTGGCAATATAGTTGAAACTGCACGCTGAATGATGTTAAAACCCAGGAATCGCGTTTTTGCGCTCTGAAAGTGTCGAAAACAGCTTTCCTGATGCACTTCTGGAAAATGAGTGCTGTGTGTTGTTCAAAGCTGGGAACAGAGTTTTTGGGCTTGGAGAGGGTGAAAATTGTGTTTCTGACAGTCTACTGAAATCTGAATGCTGAGTATTGTTCAAAGCTGAGAACAGAGTTTTTGGGCTCTGAGTGACTCCAAAAACCTTTCCAGGCATTCTCCTTTAAATTGAATGCTGAGCGATGTTGAAAACGTGGGAATCGTGTTTTTGCGCTCTGAAAGTGTTGAAAACAGTGTTTCTGTCAATATAGTTGAAACTGCACGTTGAATGATGTTAAAACCCAGGAATCGCGTTTTTGCGCTCTGAAAGTGCTGAAAACACTTTTCTGATGCACTTCTGGAAAATGAGTGCAGTGTGTTGTTCAAAGCTGGGAACAGAGTTTTTGGGCTTGGAGAGGGTGAAAATTGTGTTTCTGACAGTCTACTGAAATCTGAATGCTGAGTGTTGTTCAAAGCTGAGAACAGAGTTTTTGGGCTCTGAGTGACTCCAAAAACCTTTTCAGGCATTCTCCTTTAAATTGAATGCTGAGCGAAGTTGAAAACGTGGGAATCGTGTTTTTGCGCTCTGAAAGTGTTGAAAACCGTGTTTCTGGCAATATAGTTGAAACTGCACGTTGAATGATGTTAAAACCCAGGAATCGTGTTTTTGCGCTCTGAAAGTGTCGAAAACAGGGTTTCTCGCAATATCATTGAAACTGCGCGCTGAATGATGTTAAAACCCGGGAATCGCGTTTTTGCGTTGTGAAAGTGTAGAAAACGGCGTTTCTGATGCACTTCTGGAAAATGAATGCTGTGTGTTGTTCAAAGCTGGGAACAGAGTTTTTGGGCTTGGAGAGTGCGAAAATTGTGTTTCTGGCAGTCTACTGAAATCTGAATGCTGAGTGTTGTTCAAAGCTGAGAACAGAGTTTTTGGGCTCTGAGTAACTCCAAAAACCTTTTCAGGCATTCTCCTTTAAATTGAATGCTGATCGATGTTGAAAACGTGGGAATCGTGTTTTTGCGCTCTGAAAGTGTTGAAAACCGTGTTTCTGGCAATATAGTTGAAACTGCAAGCTGAATGATGTTAAAACCCAGGAATCGCGTTTTTGCGCTCTGAAAGTGTCGAAAACAGGGTTTCTCGCAATATCATTGAAACTGCGCGCTGAATGATGTTAAAACCCGGGAATTGCGTTTTTGCGTTGTGAAAGTGTAGAAAACGGCGTTTCTGATGCACTTCTGGAAAATGAATGCTGTGTGTTGTTCAAAGCTGGTAACAGAGTTTTTGGGCTTGGAGAGTGCGAAAATTGTGTTTCTGGCAGTCTACTGAAATCTGAATGCTGAGTGTTGTTCAAAGCTGAGAACAGAGTTTTTGGGCTCTGAGTGACTCCAAAAACCTTTTCAGGCATTCTCCTTTAAATAGAATGCTGATCGATGTTGAAAACGTGGGAATCGTGTTTTTGCGCTCTGAAAGTGTTGAAAACCGTGTTTCTGGCAATATAGTTGAAACTGCACGCTGAATGATGTTAAAACCCAGGAATCGCGTTTTTGCGCTCTGAAAGTGTCGAAAACAGCTTTCCTGATGCACTTCTGGAAAATGAGTGCTGTGTGTTGTTCAAAGCTGGGAACAGAGTTTTTGGGCTTGGAGAGGGTGAAAATTGTGTTTCTGACAGTCTACTGAAATCTGAATGCTGAGTATTGTTCAAAGCTGAGAACAGAGTTTTTGGGCTCTGAGTGACTCCAAAAACCTTTCCAGGCATTCTCCTTTAAATTGAATGCTGAGCGATGTTGAAAACGTGGGAATCGTGTTTTTGCGCTCTGAAAGTGTTGAAAACCGTGTTTCTGGCAATATAGTTGAAACTGCACGCTGAATGATGTTAAAACCCAGGAATCGCGTTTTTGCGCTCTGAAAGTGTCGAAAACAGCTTTTCTGATGCACTTCTGGAAAATGAGTGCTGTGTGTTGTTCAAAGCTGGGAACAGAGTTTTTGGGCTTGGAGAGGGTGAAAATTGTGTTTCTGACAGTCTACTGAAATCTGAATGCTGAGTATTGTTCAAAGCTGAGAACAGAGTTTTTGGGCTCTGAGTGACTCCAAAAACCTTTCCAGGCATTCTCCTTTAAATTGAATGCTGAGCGATGTTGAAAACGTGGGAATCGTGTTTTTGCGCTCTGAAAGTGTTGAAAACCGTGTTTCTGGCAATATAGTTGAAACTGCACGTTGAATGATGTTAAAACCCAGGAATCGCGTTTTTGCGCTCTGAAAGTGTCGAAAACAGGGTTTCTCGCAATATCATTGAAACTGCACGCTGAATGATGTTAAAACCCGGGAATCGCGTTTTTGCGTTGTGAAAGTGTAGAAAACCGCGTTTCTGATGCACTTCTGGAAAATGAGTGCAGTGTGTTGTTCAAAGCTGGGAACAGAGTTTTTGGGCTTGGAGAGGGTGAAAATTGTGTTTCTGACAGTCTACTGAAATCTGAATGCTGAGTGTTGTTCAAAGCTGAGAACAGAGTTTTTGGGCTCTGAGTGACTCCAAAAACCTTTTCAGGCATTCTCCTTTAAATTGAATGCTGAGCGATGTTGAAAACGTGGGAATCGTGTTTTTGCGCTCTGAAAGTGTTGAAAACCGTGTTTCTGGCAATATAGTTGAAACTGCACGTTGAATGATGTTAAAACCCAGGAATCGTGTTTTTGCGCTCTGAAAGTGTCGAAAACAGGGTTTCTCGCAATATCATTGAAACTGCGCGCTGAATGATGTTAAAACCCGGGAATCGCGTTTTTGCGTTGTGAAAGTGTAGAAAACGGCGTTTCTGATGCACTTCTGGAAAATGAATGCTGTGTGTTGTTCAAAGCTGAGAACAGAGTTTTTGGGCTCTGAGTGACTCCAAAAACCTTACCAGGCATTCTCCTTTAAATTGAATGCTGAGCGATGTTGAAAACGTGGGAATCGTGTTTTTGCGCTCTGAAAGTGTTGAAAACCGTGTTTCTGGCAATATAGTTGAAACTGCACGTTGAATGATGTTAAAACCCAGGAATCGCGTTTTTGCGCTCTGAAAGTGTCGAAAACAGGGTTTCTCGCAATATCATTGAAACTGCACGCTGAATGATGTTAAAACCCGGGAATCGCGTTTTTGCGTTGTGAAAGTGTAGAAAACGGCGTTTCTGATGCACTTCTGGAAAATGAATGCTGTGTGTTGTTCAAAGCTGGGAACAGAGTTTTTGGGCTTGGAGAGTGCGAAAATTGTGTTTCTGGCAGTCTACTGAAATCTGAATGCTGAGTGTTGTTCAAAGCTGAGAACAGAGTTTTTGGGCTCTGAGTGACTCCAAAAACCTTTTCAGGCATTCTCCTTTAAATTGAATGCTGATCGATGTTGAAAACGTGGGAATCGTGTTTTTGCGCTCTGAAAGTGTTGAAAACTGTGTTTCTGGCAATATAGTTGAAACTGCACGTTGAATGATGTTAAAACCCAGGAATCGCGTTTTTGCGCTCTGAAAGTGTCGAAAACAGGGTTTCTCGCAATATCATTGAAACTGCACGCTGAATGATGTTAAAACCCGGGAATCGCGTTTTTGCGTTGTGAAAGTGTAGAAAACCGGCGTTTCTGATGCACTTCTGGAAAATGAATGCTGTGTGTTGTTCAAAGCTGGGAACAGAGTTTTTGGGCTTGGAGAGTGTGAAAATTGTGTTTCTGGCAGTCTACTGAAATCTGAATGCTGAGTGTTGTTCAAAGCTGAGAACAGAGTTTTTGGGCTCTGAGTGACTCCAAAAACCTTTTCAGGCATTCTCCTTTAAATAGAATGCTGATCGATGTTGAAAACGTGGGAATCGTGTTTTTGCGCTCTGAAAGTGTTGAAAACCGTGTTTCTGGCAATATAGTTGAAACTGCACGCTGAATGATGTTAAAACCCAGGAATCGCGTTTTTGCGCTCTGAAAGTGTCGAAAACAGCTTTCCTGATGCACTTCTGGAAAATGAGTGCTGTGTGTTGTTCAAAGCTGGGAACAGAGTTTTTGGGCTTGGAGAGGGTGAAAATTGTGTTTCTGACAGTCTACTGAAATCTGAATGCTGAGTATTGTTCAAAGCTGAGAACAGAGTTTTTGGGCTCTGAGTGACTCCAAAAACCTTTCCAGGCATTCTCCTTTAAATTGAATGCTGAGCGATGTTGAAAACGTGGGAATCGTGTTTTTGCGCTCTGAAAGTGTTGAAAACAGTGTTTCTGGCAATATAGTTGAAACTGCACGTTGAATGATGTTAAAACCCAGGAATCGCGTTTTTGCGCTCTGAAAGTGCTGAAAACACTTTTCTGATGCACTTCTGGAAAATGAGTGCAGTGTGTTGTTCAAAGCTGGGAACAGAGTTTTTGGGCTTGGAGAGGGTGAAAATTGTGTTTCTGACAGTCTACTGAAATCTGAATGCTGAGTGTTGTTCAAAGCTGAGAACAGAGTTTTTGGGCTCTGAGTGACTCCAAAAACCTTTTCAGGCATTCTCCTTTAAATTGAATGCTGAGCGATGTTGAAAACGTGGGAATCGTGTTTTTGCGCTCTGAAAGTGTTGAAAACCGTGTTTCTGGCAATATAGTTGAAAATGCACGTTGAATGATGTTAAAACCCAGGAATCGTGTTTTTGCGCTCTGAAAGTGTCGAAAACAGGGTTTCTCGCAATATCATTGAAACTGCGCGCTGAATGATGTTAAAACCCGGGAATCGCGTTTTTGCGTTGTGAAAGTGTAGAAAACGGCGTTTCTGATGCACTTCTGGAAAATGAATGCTGTGTGTTGTTCAAAGCTGAGAACAGAGTTTTTGGGCTCTGAGTGACTCCAAAAACCTTACCAGGCATTCTCCTTTAAATTGAATGCTGAGCGATGTTGAAAACGTGGGAATCGTGTTTTTGCGCTCTGAAAGTGTTGAAAACCGTGTTTCTGGCAATATAGTTGAAACTGCACGTTGAATGATGTTAAAACCCAGGAATCGCGTTTTTGCGCTCTGAAAGTGTCGAAAACAGGGTTTCTCGCAATATCATTGAAACTGCACGCTGAATGATGTTAAAACCCAGGAATCGCGTTTTTGCGTTGTGAAAGTGTAGAAAACCGCGTTTCTGATGCACTTCTGGAAAATGAATGCTGTGTGTTGTTCAAAGCTGGGAACAGAGTTTTTGGGCTTGGAGAGTGTGAAAATTGTGTTTCTGACAGTCTACTGAAATCTGAATGCTGAGTGTTGTTCAAAGCTGAGAACAGAGTTTTTGGGCTCTGAGTGACTCCAAAAACCTTTTCAGGCATTCTCCTTTAAATTGAATGCTGATCGATGTTGAAAACGTGGGAATCGTGTTTTTGCGCTCTGAAAGTGTTGAAAACCGTGTTTCTGGCAATATAGTTGAAACTGCACGCTGAATGATGTTAAAACCCAGGAATCGCGTTTTTGCGTTGTGAAAGTGTAGAAAACAGCTTTCCTGATGCACTTCTGGAAAATGAATGCTGTGTGTTGTTCAAAGCTGGGAACAGAGTTTTTGGGCTTGGAGAGTGCGAAAATTGTGTTTCTGGCAGTCTACTGAAATCTGAATGCTGAGTGTTGTTCAAAGCTGAGAACAGAGTTTTTGGGCTCTGAGTGACTCCAAACACCTTTTCAGGCATTCTCCTTTAAATTGAATGCTGATCGATGTTGAAAACGTGGGAATCGTGTTTTTGCGCTCTGAAAGTGTTGAAAACCGTGTTTCTGGCAATATAGTTGAAACTGCACGCTGAATGATGTTAAAACCCAGGAATCGCGTTTTTGCGCTCTGAAAGTGTCGAAAACAGGGTTTCTCGCAATATCATTGAAACTGCGCGCTGAATGATGTTAAAACCCGGGAATCGCGTTTTTGCGTTGTGAAAGTGTAGAAAACGGCGTTTCTGATGCACTTCTGGAAAATGAATGCTGTGTGTTGTTCAAAGCTGGGAACAGAGTTTTTGGGCTTGGAGAGTGTGAAAATTGTGTTTCTGGCAGTCTACTGAAATCTGAATGCTGAGTGTTGTTCAAAGCTGAGAACAGAGTTTTTGGGCTCTGAGTGACTCCAAAAACCTTTTCAGGCATTCTCCTTTAAATAGAATGCTGATCGATGTTGAAAACGTGGGAATCGTGTTTTTGCGCTCTGAAAGTGTTGAAAACCGTGTTTCTGGCAATATAGTTGAAACTGCACGCTGAATGATGTTAAAACCCAGGAATCGCGTTTTTGCGCTCTGAAAGTGTCGAAAACAGCTTTCCTGATGCACTTCTGGAAAATGAGTGCTGTGTGTTGTTCAAAGCTGGGAACAGAGTTTTTGGGCTTGGAGAGGGTGAAAATTGTGTTTCTGACAGTCTACTGAAATCTGAATGCTGAGTATTGTTCAAAGCTGAGAACAGAGTTTTTGGGCTCTGAGTGACTCCAAAAACCTTTCCAGGCATTCTCCTTTAAATTGAATGCTGAGCGATGTTGAAAACGTGGGAATCGTGTTTTTGCGCTCTGAAAGTGTTGAAAACCGTGTTTCTGTCAATATAGTTGAAACTGCACGTTGAATGATGTTAAAACCCAGGAATCGCGTTTTTGCGCTCTGAAAGTGCTGAAAACACTTTTCTGATGCACTTCTGGAAAATGAGTGCAGTGTGTTGTTCAAAGCTGGGAACAGAGTTTTTGGGCTTGGAGAGGGTGAAAATTGTGTTTCTGACAGTCTACTGAAATCTGAATGCTGAGTGTTGTTCAAAGCTGAGAACAGAGTTTTTGGGCTCTGAGTGACTCCAAAAACCTTTTCAGGCATTCTCCTTTAAATTGAATGCTGAGCGATGTTGAAAACGTGGGAATCGTGTTTTGCGCTCTGAAAGTGTTGAAAACCGTGTTTCTGGCAATATAGTTGAAACTGCACGCTGAATGATGTTAAAACCCAGGAATCGCGTTTTTGCGCTCTGAAAGTGTCGAAAACAGCTTTCCTGATGCACTTCTGGAAAATGAGTGCTGTGTGTTGTTCAAAGCTGGAACAGAGTTTTTGGGCTTGGAGAGGGTGAAAATTGTGTTTCTGACAGTCTACTGAAATCTGAATGCTGAGTATTGTTCAAAGCTGAGAACAGAGTTTTTGGGCTCTGAGTGACTCCAAAAACCTTTCCAGGCATTCTCCTTTAAATTGAATGCTGAGCGATGTTGAAAACGTGGGAATCGTGTTTTTGCGCTCTGAAAGTGTTGAAAACCGTGTTTCTGGCAATATAGTTGAAACTGCACGCTGAATGATGTTAAAACCCAGGAATCGCGTTTTTGCGCTCTGAAAGTGTCGAAAACAGCTTTTCTGATGCACTTCTGGAAAATGAGTGCTGTGTGTTGTTCAAAGCTGGGAACAGAGTTTTTTGGGCTTGGAGAGGGTGAAAATTGTGTTTCTGACAGTCTACTGAAATCTGAATGCTGAGTATTGTTCAAAGCTGAGAACAGAGTTTTTGGGCTCTGAGTGACTCCAAAAACCTTACCAGGCATTCTCCTTTAAATTGAATGCTGAGCGATGTTGAAAACGTGGGAATCGTGTTTTTGCGCTCTGAAAGTGTTGAAAACCGTGTTTCTGGCAATATAGTTGAAACTGCACGTTGAATGATGTTAAAACCCAGGAATCGCGTTTTTGCGCTCTGAAAGTGTCGAAAACAGGGTTTCTCGCAATATCATTGAAACTGCACGCTGAATGATGTTAAAACCCGGGAATCGCGTTTTTGCGTTGTGAAAGTGTAGAAAACCGCGTTTCTGATGCACTTCTGGAAAATGAATGCTGTGTGTTGTTCAAAGCTGGGAACAGAGTTTTTGGGCTTGGAGAGTGTGAAAATTGTGTTTCTGGCAGTCTACTGAAATCTGAATGCTGAGTGTTGTTCAAAGCTGAGAACAGAGTTTTTGGGCTCTGAGTGACTCCAAAAACCTTTTCAGGCATTCTCCTTTAAATAGAATGCTGATCGATGTTGAAAACGTGGGAATCGTGTTTTTGCGCTCTGAAAGTGTTGAAAAACCGTGTTTCTGGCAATATAGTTGAAACTGCACGCTGAATGATGTTAAAACCCAGGAATCGCGTTTTTGCGCTCTGAAAGTGTCGAAAACAGCTTTCCTGATGCACTTCTGGAAAATGAGTGCTGTGTGTTGTTCAAAGCTGGGAACAGAGTTTTTGGGCTTGGAGAGGGTGAAAATTGTGTTTCTGACAGTCTACTGAAATCTGAATGCTGAGTATTGTTCAAAGCTGAGAACAGAGTTTTTGGGCTCTGAGTGACTCCAAAAACCTTTCCAGGCATTCTCCTTTAAATTGAATGCTGAGCGATGTTGAAAACGTGGGAATCGTGTTTTTTGCGCTCTGAAAGTGTTGAAAACAGTGTTTCTGGTCAATATAGTTGAAACTGCACGTTGAATGATGTTAAAACCCAGGAATCGCGTTTTTGCGCTCTGAAAGTGCTGAAAACAGCTTTTCTGATGCACTTCTGGAAAATGAGTGCAGTGTGTTGTTCAAAGCTGGGAACAGAGTTTTTGGGCTTGGAGAGGGTGAAAATTGTGTTCTGACAGTCTACTGAAATCTGAATGCTGAGTGTGTTCAAAGCTGAGAACAGAGTTTTTGGGCTTCTGAGTGACTCCAAAAACCTTTCAGGCATTCTCCTTTAAATTGAATGCTGAGCGAATGTTGAAAACGTGGGAATCGTGTTTTTGCGCTCTGAAAGTGTTGAAAACCGTGTTTCTGGCAATATAGTTGAAACTGCACGTTGAATGATGTTAAAACCCAGGAATCGTGTTTTTGCGCTCTGAAAGTGTCGAAAACAGGGTTTCTCGCAATATCATTGAAACTGCGCGCTGAATGATGTTAAAACCCGGGAATCGCGTTTTTGCGTTGTGAAAGTGTAGAAAACGGCGTTTCTGATGCACTTCTGGAAAATGAATGCTGTGTGTTGTTCAAAGCTGGGAACAGAGTTTTTGGGCTTGGAGAGTGCGAAAATTGTGTTTCTGGCAGTCTACTGAAATCTGAATGCTGAGTGTTGTTCAAAGCTGAGAACAGAGTTTTTGGGCTCTGAGTAACTCCAAAAACCTTTTCAGGCATTCTCCTTTAAATTGAATGCTGATCGATGTTGAAAACGTGGGAATCGTGTTTTTGCGCTCTGAAAGTGTTGAAAACCGTGTTTCTGGCAATATAGTTGAAACTGCACGCTGAATGATGTTAAAACCAGGAATCGCGTTTTTGCGCTCTGAAAGTGTCGAAAACAGGGTTTCTCGCAATATCATTGAAACTGCGCGCTGAAT